>NW_025153257.1:0-1408 GCF_004010195.1 Chiloscyllium plagiosum | reverse complement strand
ATTGCCCTGGGCTGTGTGTTCCCACTCCCTCAGTACTGACCACCCTGGGCTGTGTGTTCCCACTCCCACTGCTCTGACTGCCCTGGGCTGTGTTCCCACTCCCTCAGCACTGACCACCCTGGGCTGTGTGTTCCCACTCCCTCAACACTGACCACCCTGGGCTGTGTGTTCCCACTCTCTCAGCACTGACCACCCTGGGCTGTGTGTTCCCACTCCCTCAGCACTGACTGCTCTGGGCTGTGTGTTCCCACTCCCTCAGCACGGACCACCCTGGGCTGTGTGTTCCCACTCTCTTAGCACTGACCACCCTGGGCTGTGTGTTCCCACTCCCTCAGCACTGACTGCCCTGGGCTGTGTGTTCCCACTATCTCAGCACTGACTGCTCTGTGCTGTGTGTTCCCACTCCCTCAGCACTGATCACCCTGGGCTGTGTGTTCCCACTCTCTTAGCACTGATCACCGTGGGCTGTGTGTTCCCACTCCCTCAGCACTGACTGCCCTGGGCTGTGTGTTCCCACTCCCTCAGCACTGACCACACTGGGCTGTGTGTTCCCAATCTCTCAGCACTGACTGCCCTGGGCTGTGTGTTCCCACTCCCTCAGCACTGACTGCCCTGGGCTGTGTGTTCCCACTCTCTCAGCACTGACCTCCCTGGGCTGTGTGTTCCCTCCCTCAGCACTGACCACCCTGGGCTGTGTGTTCCCACTCTCTCAGCACTGACCACCCTGGGCTGTGTGTTCCCACTCCCTAAGCACTGATCACCCTGAGCTGTGTGTTCCCACTCCCTCAGCACTGACTGCCCTGGGCTGTGTGTTCCCACTCTCTCAGCACTGACTGCCCTGGGCTGTGTGTTCCCACTCCCTCAGCACTGACCACCCTGGGCTGTGTGTTCCCACTCCCTCAGCACTGACTGCCCTGGGCTGTCTGTTCCCACTCCCTCAGCACTGACCACCCTGGGCTGTGTGTTCCCACTCTCTCAGCACTGACCACCCTGGGCTGTGTGTTCCCACTCCCTAAGCACTGACTGCCCTGGGCTGTGTGTTCCCACTCCCTCAGCACTGACTACCCTGGGCTGTGTGTTCCCACTCCCTCAGCACTGACTGTCCTGGGCTGTGTGTTCCCACTCCCTCAGCACTGACTGCCCTGGGCTGTGTGTTCCCACTCCCTCAGCACTGACTGCCCTGGGCTGTGTGTTCCCACTCCCTCAGCACTGACTGCCCTGGGCTGTGTGTTCCCACTCCCTCAGCACTGACTGCCCTGGGCTGTGTGTTCCCACTCCCTCAGCACTGACTGCCCTGGGCTGTGTGTTCACACTCCCTCAGCACTGACCACCCTGGGCTGTGTGTTCCCGTGCCTCAGCACTGACCACCCTGGGCTGTGTGTTCCCTCTCTCTCAGTACTGACCACCC
>NW_025153256.1:0-1408 GCF_004010195.1 Chiloscyllium plagiosum | reverse complement strand
TAACTACTTTGATTCGTGAATCCAACTGCATTCATTTATACAATGAAACAAACTGCACTCTGTTATACAATGAAACAGACGCCACGTGTTAATTCAATCAGAAAGGCTTCTCTCATTTAATCAAAATCTCGAGCTTTCAAATTCTATCATTCTTTCAATGAAACTAACTGCACATATTCATTCAATGAAACTGACGGCACGAGTCTATTCAATGAGAGTAGAGATTCTCTTTGTTCTCCATGTCTCGAGCTTTACGATTTCATTCAGTCACACAAACTGCAATTATTTAAACATCGTGTCAAACTTGTTATTCATTGATTCTTTGAAACAAACATAACTCATTTGTTTTTATGAATCCAACTGCATTCATTCAATGAATCAAACTACACTCATTTATTCAATGAACCACACTGCTCGTGCTCATCCAATGTGTAGAGATTTCCCATTCATTCAGTAAAACAAACCGCAAGCATTAATTCAATGAAACGGACTGCACGTTTTAATTCAATGAGTAGAGCTTCTCTCATTAATTTAGTGTCTCTATCCTGATGCTTTCATTCAATGTAACAAACTGCAATTCATTCAATCATTGAAACAAACTTCAATCATTATTTCAATAAATCTAACGTTATTCATTGATTCAATGAAACAAACTTACCTCATTTGTTCAGTGAATCCAACAGAATTCATTCATTCAGTGAAACAAACTGCATGCATTCAAACATTGTGTAAAACTGCAATCATTCATCCTATGAATCAGACGATGCCCATGATTAATTCAAACAAACTTAACTACTTTGATTCGTGAATCCAACTGCATTCTTTTATACAATGAAACAAACTGCACTCTGTTATACAATGAAACAGATGCCACGTGTTAATTCAATGAGAAAGGCTTCTCTCATTTAATTAAAATCTCGAGCTTTCAAATTCTATCATTCTTTCAATGAAACTAACTGCACATATTCATTCAATGAAACTGACGGCACGAGTCTATTCAATGAGAGTAGAGATTCTCTTTGTTCTCCATGTCTCGAGCTTTACGCCTTTATTCAGTCAAATAAACTGCACTTCTTCAAACATTGTGTTAACCTTGTTATTCATTGATTCTTTGAACCAAACTTAACTCATTTGTTTAGTGAAGGGAACTGCATTAATTCAATGACTCAAACTACACTTATTTATTCAATGAACCACACTGCTCATGCTCATTTAATGTGTAGAGATTTTGCCATTCATTCAGTAAAACAAACTACAAGCATTAATTCAATGAAACGAACTTTACGTATCCATTCAAAGATTAGAGCTCCTCTCATTAATTTAGTGTCTCTATCCTGATGCTATCATTCAATGTAACAAACTGCAATTCATTCAGTCATTGAAACAAACTTCAATAATTGATTCGATG
>NW_025153255.1:0-1408 GCF_004010195.1 Chiloscyllium plagiosum | reverse complement strand
GGCCCTTCGGGCCTTCCAAGCCTGCACCGATCCGGATCCTCTGTCTAAACCTGTCAACTATTTTCGAAGGATCTGTATCCCTCTGCTCCCTACCCACAAATGTATCTGTCTAGATACATATTAAATGTCGCTATCGTGACCACGTGTACCACCTCCGCGAGCAATGCGCTTCAGGCATCTGCCAGTTTCTGCGTAAAGACCTTTCTGAACATATCTACCATAAACCTTTCCCCTCTCATCTTGAATTCCTGACCTCTAGTAACTGAGTATCCTATTCTGGGAATAAGCGTTTTGCTATCCACCTTTTCTATAGCTCTCATGATTTTGGAGAACTCAATCAGGTCCCCCGAACTTCCGTCAGTCCAATGAAAATAATCCTGATCTACCAAACCTCTCTTCATAGCCAGTTCCCTCCGATAACTGGCAACATCCTGGTGAAACTATTCTGCACCCTCTCCAAAGCATCCACATCCTTTTGGTAAGGTGGCGATCAGAATTGTACGAACTATTCCAAATGTTGTCGAACCAAAGCCGTACACAACTGTAACATGACCTGTCATCTCTTGTACCCA
Source organism: Chiloscyllium plagiosum (assembly GCF_004010195.1). Taxonomy (NCBI): domain Eukaryota; kingdom Metazoa; phylum Chordata; class Chondrichthyes; order Orectolobiformes; family Hemiscylliidae; genus Chiloscyllium; species Chiloscyllium plagiosum. Next base: position 836 of record NW_025153255.1, on the reverse strand, counting down.
ATAGATTCCAACAGATTCCCTCCTGTGGATGACAAGTTAACTTGTCTGTATTTCTCTACTATCCCTTTTCTTCCCTTCTTATAACGATGGAATGCAGTAAGCAAAGCATGTTGTATGCCTTCTTAACCACTCTATTGACCTACCCCTCGAAGGAAAAATGGACCTGAACACCCAGATCTCTCTGTTCATCAATTTTACCAGGGCTTTTTCAATTTACCCTATAGTTCACTCTTGAATTGGATCTTCCAAAATGCATCATCTCACATTTGTCCAGACTGAACTCTATTTGCCATTTCACTGCACAACTCTCCAATCTATGTATTTTCTGCTACATTACCTGACAATCCCCTTCACTTTCTGCGACTCCACCAATCGTAGTGCCATCTGCAAACTTATTAATCAGACCACCTTTACCTTCCTTTAGTTCATTTATGTGTATCACAAACAATAGCGATCCCAGAACTAAACCCTGTGAGAAACTTCCTTCCATTGTATAACATCTACAACCTTTTCCTCACTATCAATTTTCGCTTCCGCAAAGAAATCTATTACGTTTGCGAAGATGTGACCTCTCCGGAACAAAACCCGGGATGGTTTTGTTTGGAGTGTGTCTGTGTTGTACTATGGAATCAGACGAGTTTTATTTCCAAGGCAGGACTTTATAAAATGCCACATTGACAGACTGCCTACAAAATGCATGTTTTTTTTTGTAAACAAAATAGAATGCATTTGCAAATACAAGTCTGCAAATTCAAATTCATCTCACAGATTTATGTGTGTGTGCATGTGAAAAATGCGGACTGTGTGTGCGCAGGGGTGGGGGAAGAGTGAGAGAG
>NW_025153254.1:0-1408 GCF_004010195.1 Chiloscyllium plagiosum | reverse complement strand
CCTGTTGATTGGTACTCCATGACCCTGTTGATTTGTACTCCATGACCATGTGGATTGGTACTGCATGACCCTGTTGATTGGTACTCCATGACCATGTTGATTGGTACTGCATGACTATGTTGATTAGTACTCCCTGACCCTGTTGATTGGTACTCCATGACGATGTTGATTGGTGCTCCATGACCACGTTGATTGGTACTGCATGACCCTGTTGATTGGTACTGCATGACCCTGTTGATTGGTACTCCATGACCATGTTGATTGGTACTCCATGACCCTGTTGATTGGTACTCCATGACCCTGTTGATTGTACTCCATGACCATGTGGATTGGTACTGCATGACCCTGTTGATTGGTACTCCATGACCATGTTGATTGGTACTGCATGACTATGTTGATTAGTACTCCCTGACCCTGTTGATTGGTACTCCATGACGATGTTGATTGGTGCTCCATGACCACGTTGATTGGTACTGCATGACCCTGTTGATTGGTACTGCATGACCCTGTTGATTGGTACTCCATGACCATGTTGATTGGTACTCCATGACCCTGTTGATTGGTACTCCATGACTCTGTTGATTGTACTCCATGACCATGTTGATTGGTACTGCATGACCCTGTTGATTGGTACTCCATGACCACGTTGATTGGTACTGCATGACCATGTTGATTGGTGCTCCATGACCACCTTGATTGGTACTCCATGACCCTGTTGATTGATGCTCCATGACCACGTTGATTGGTACTCCATGACCCTGTTGATTGGTACTCCATGACTACGTTGATTGGTACTGCATGACCCTGTTGATTGGTACTCCATGACCCTGTTGATTGGTGCGACATGACCACGTTGATTGGTACTCCATGACCACGTTGATTGGTACTCCATGACCATGTTGATTGGTACTCCATGACCACGTTGATTGGTGCTCCATGACCACGTAGATTGGTGCTCCATGACCACGTTGATTGGTGCTCCATGACCATGTTGATTGGTACTCCATGACCATGTTGATTGGTACTCCATGACCATGTTGATTAGTACTCCCTGACCCTGTTGATTGGTACTCCATATTAGTACTCCCTGACCCTGTTGATTGGTACTCCATGACGATGTTGATTGGTACTCCATGACCACATTGATTGGTACTGCATGACCCTGTTGATTGGTACTGCATGACCCTGTTGATTGTACTCCATGACCATGTTGATTGGTACTGCATGACCCTGTTGATTGATACTCCATGACCACGTTGATTGGTACTGCATGACCATGTTGATTGGTGCTCCATGACCACCTTGATTGGTACTCCATTACCCTGTTGATTGGTACTCCATGACCACGTTGATTGGTGCTCCATGACCATGTTGTTTGGTACTCCATGACCACGTTGATTGGTGCTCC
>NW_025153253.1:0-1408 GCF_004010195.1 Chiloscyllium plagiosum | reverse complement strand
CTCACACACTCTCATATACCCCGTGGACACATAACACTGTCACACCCACATTCACATATACACATGCTCATACACACCCTCATGTGCATAAATCATACCTAAACCCGTGCACACACTAATCCACACACACACAAATGCATACACATGTTCTCTCACACACATATTCATATATACACACAGAGATTTACAACATATACACTTATGCAGATAATCACACTCATCTATGCAAGCACTCATACATGCACACTTACGTAAACACACAAACAAACATATAAATACACATAGGCACACGCTAACATGCAAACGCACATACACACTCACAAATAGACAAGACATATACTCATAAACATGCACACATTCTGATATGCGCTCACATATACACACTTATGTGTACACATTCACACACTCACACATACTCATATGATCACACACTCATATATCCGCATGGACACACACATTCAAATGTACATATGCTCACACACACTCATCTACACACAATCAGTCATACACTCATGTGCACTCTAACATGCACACACACACACACGTTCCCATGCACCCATTCACACATATACACAAATAGATGCAAAATGTGATGGCGCAGGTTTGGAGGGGAGAAGGGCCTCTTCTTGGGCTGTATTGTTTTTTGATCTTTGTTTATCTCGACATGCTCACCTTCTCTCTCACTCACATACACATGCACACACGCATGCACATACATGCATACACACTCACACATACTCATATGATCACACACTCACACACACACACACATATAATCTCTTTCTCACATGCGCACACGGTCATACAAATCAACTTTTCGCCCATGTGGTCATTCTGTATACAAACAGACAATACCTACAATCACACACGTATTCACAAAGGCATATTCACACGCTGCATCTCCAAGTCCCGTCCCCCCCGCCTTTCTCTCACTCACACAGACGCACACACAATACTTACACTCATACATATGCACACAAAACTGTTCGCTCACTCACTCCCTCTCTCTCACTTACACACACTGAGACACAGAAAAGGGGAGTCAAAAGATATTTTTACTTAAATTTTTAAAAAAGCATTCAATGAACCGCATCAACGCAGATGACAATTACAAGCCAAATTGCTGGTCCATTATTGAAAAGAAATTGAGCTGGATGTGTTATACAGCGATTTGTCAAACATTATCCCCATAATGGCACATCCAGTGCATTTACAGTTTCAATACAGCTGCCCATACAATAAATATTTAACAAGCTTTTGAGTAAGTTTATGAATATGTATTGACTGAAGCGGACCGTTTTGGTTCTGCCCGTGAATTTAAACATTCAATGATACAAATCAAAACATGGGGAGGAGGGGTGAGGGGGTCAAAATCATAAACACCGATTCGTGTGTGTGTGAGGGAGAG
>NW_025153252.1:0-1408 GCF_004010195.1 Chiloscyllium plagiosum | reverse complement strand
TTCAGAACCCTTTCAAGTTTAATAACATCGTACCGATAGGAAGGATACCAGAATTACTCACAATATTCCAAAAGTGGCCTAAACAACTTCCTGAACAGCCGCAACACGACCTTCAAACCACTGTACTCAGTGTCCTGATCAATTAATAAAAGCAAACCAAATGCCTTCTTCACTGTCTTATCTATCTTTGACTCTACTTTCAATGGACAAAGAATCTTCACTTCAAGTTCACTTTGTTCAACAACACTCCATTGGACCTCACCATTAAGAATATAAATCCTGCTAAGATTTGGTTTCCCAAAATGCAGCATCTCACATTTACCTAAATTAAACTCCTCAGCCCATTGGCCCATCTGTTCAAAGTCCCATTATAATCTGAGGTAACCTTTTTCGCTGTCCACTACACCTCCAATTTGGGTGTCCTAAGCAAATTTACTAACTATACCTCTTATATTCACATGCAAATCATTCATATGAATAACTAAAAGTCATGTACCCAGCACCAATCCTTGTGACACTCCAGTGGTCACATGCCACCAATCTGAAAAACAACTCTCCACCACTACCCTCTGTCTTCTAGCTTTAGCCAGGTTATACATTTACTTCTTCCTGTATTCCACGATATCTAACCTTGCTCACCAGTCTCCCATAGGGAACCTTATCGAATGCCTTACTGAAGTCCTTACAGATCACGTCCACCGCTCTGCCTCATCAATCTTCTTTGTTACTTCTGCAAAAAACTCAATCAGGTTTGTGAAACATGATTTCCCACGCACAAAGCCATGTTGACTCCCTCTAATCAGTTCTTGCTTTCTCAAGTAAATGGACAACCTGTTCCTCAGGATTCTAGCAAATGTAGTTCCCTTGTTCAAGAAGGGGAGTAGCGATAACCCTAGTAACTATAGGCTGTCCTCGTTGTCTACAGGAGTAGTGCCAGAAGATTGGAGGCTAGCAAATGTGGTTCCCTTGTTCAAGAAGGGGAGTAGGTAACTCTAGTAACTATAGGCCGGTGAGTCTCACTTCTGTTGTGGGCAAAGTCTAGGAGAGAATTGTAAGGGATAGGATTTATGAACATCTGGATAGGAATAATGTGATCAAGGATAGTCAGCATGGTTTTGTGAAGGGCAGGTCGTGCCTCACAAACCTTATTGAATTCTTCGAGAAGGTGACTAAGGAGGTGGACGAGGGGAAAGCTGTAGATGTGGTGTACATGGATTTTAGTAAGGCGTTTGATAAGGTTCCCCATCGTAGGCTACTGCACACAATACGGAGGTATGGCATTGAGGGTGAGTTGAAGGTTTGGATTAAGAATTGGCTGGCTGGAAGAAGACAAAGGAGAGTAGTTGATGGTAAAGGTTCATCTTGGAGTGCCGGCACTAGCGGTGTTCCGCAAGGATCTGTTTTAGGA
>NW_025153251.1:0-1408 GCF_004010195.1 Chiloscyllium plagiosum | reverse complement strand
AATTAATAAGTAGGAACAGGAGTAGGTCAATCGACCCCTCAAGCTAACACTTTCATTTAATAAGAACATGGCTGATCTACTCCAGGGCTCAACTCCATCTCTTGCCGACTCCTTGTATCCCTCCACACCTCTCTAAGTTAGGGAATTCCAGACATTCACTATCTTCGGAGAGAAGACATTAATCTGCATCTCAGATTGAAATCGATGTTCCTTATACGGTATCTATATCACCAAGTTCGACACTTTGCTCAAGAATGGAAAAAACTTCTCAACATCTACCTTCTCCAACCCCTTCTGTGTCTTGTAGGTTTCAGCATTATCACTCCTCATTCATTTCAATCCCAATTAATTATCGCCTCATAGAGATTCTCAATAACACAACCCTTTCTTCCCAGGAAACCGCCTAATGTACCTTTATCAAGTCCGTTGTTACATTTTCAGGCATCTCCAGAAATACTTTGCATGATTTTACAGGGCAAAATATCATTTCCCTCTCATAAAACCACCCTGACTCTGCGTGAAGCGTTTCTAAATGTCCATGCTTGCCAGGTTTTCAAAACTATACTAGTCCTATCTGTTTTCATTAGGTCCATGTGCCTCTAAATATTTCCCATTCATATGTTTGTCCAAATGAGTTTTAAATTTTGTAGCTGTCCTTGCATCTCCCACTCTTCCTCTGGAAGCTCATTCCATACCCACACCGCACTCTGTGTAAAAAAGCTACCCCTTACTCCCTTTTAAATCTACCCTCTTTCACCTTAAACCTATTCCCTCTATGTTTGGATACCCCTACCCTTTGGAAAAGACCTTGGCTATTCACCCTATCCATACCTCTCATGATTTTATAAGTTTCTATAATGTCACTCCTCAACATCTTACACTCCATCTGATGCTAACATCAAGAACAAGCGTTTAAAGATAAGCACTGCAAAATTGAAACAATATTAATCGTGCCCTACTATAATGTCACTCCTCAACATCTTACACTCCATCTGATGCTAACATCAAGAACAAGCGTTTAAAGATAAGCACTGCAAAATTGAAACAATATTAAAAATGACAGGTAACCAACACTCAACCCAAATGTCATACTGTGATTTATTTTTATGAAACGCTTCCTCGTGCCAATAAGAAGTCAAGCACCTGAATTCCTTTATCGAACGGGGGTGATGATGACGACAGTGAAAACGTATCTGAGGCAAAATCTATATAATACCACATCGTCAACATTCTCCCTCCTGGCCTCCATATAACTTTGTGTGGTTGTGTCTTTGTTATCTTGCATTCAATAGAGAGAACCCATTTACCCCATTCACACCTTAAATTCGACCCATTGTACAGAATGTTTTCGTTCAGCACTGCGAAAAGCCCGTTTTCTTTTGCCACACCCTCTTTTCCCTGCCACCCA
>NW_025153250.1:0-1408 GCF_004010195.1 Chiloscyllium plagiosum | reverse complement strand
CACTGTCTGAGGGTCAATGCCAGTCACTGACTGATATTGAATCCCTGTCACTAACGGAGATTAAATCCCTGTCAATGACTGAGGTTCAATCCCTGTCACTGTCTTTGGGTCAATCCCAGTCACTGACTGAGATTCAATCCCTGTCACTGACTAAGGTTCAATCCCTGTCACTGTCTGAGATTCAATCCCTGTCACTGTCTGAGGTTCAATCCCTGTCACTGACGTAGGATCAATCCCTGTCACTGTCTGCCGGTCAATGCCAGTCACTGACTGAGATTGAATCCCTGTCACTAACGGAGATTAAATCCCTGTCACTGACTGAGATTCAATCCCTGTCACTGTCTTTGGGTCAATCCCAGTCATTGACTGAGGTTCAATCCCTGTCACAGACTGAGATTCAATCCCTGTCACTGACTGAGGTTCAATCCCTGTCACTGACTGCGGTTCAATCCATGCCACTGACTAAGATTCAATTCCATTCACTAGTTGTGACTCAATCCCTGTCACTGACGGAGGATCAATACCTGTCACTGACTGAGGGTCAATCCCTGTCACTGACTGACGTTCAATCCCTGTCACAGACTGAGTACAATCCCTGTCACAGACGGAGGTTCAATCCCTGTCACTGATTGAGATTCAATTCCTGTCACTGTCTGAGGTGCAATCCCTGTCACTGACTGAGGTTCAATCCCATTTCACTAACTGAAAATCAATCCCTGTCATTGACTGAGAATCAAACCCTGTCACTGACTGAAGTTCAATCCCTGTCACAGACTGAGATTCAATCCCTGTCACTGACTGAGATTCAATCCCTGTCACTGACTGAGGGTCAATCCCGGTCACTGATTAAGGTTCAATCCCTGTCTCTGACTGAGGTTCAAACCCTGTCACAGATTGAGATTCAATCCCTGTCACTGTCTGAGATTCAATCCCTGTCATAGACTGAGATCCAATCCCTGTCACTGTCTGAGATTCAATCCCTGTCACTGACTGAGGTTCAATCCCATTTCACTAACTGAAAATCAATCCCTGTCATTGACTGAGAATCAATCCCTGTCACTGACTGAAGTTCAATCCCTGTCACTGACTGAGATTCAATCCCTGTCACTGACTGAGGGTCAATCCCGGTCACTGATTAAGGTTCAATTCCTGTCACTGACTGAGGTTCAAACCCTGTCACAGATTGAGATTCAATCCCTGTCACTGTCTGAGATTCAATCCCTGTCACTGACTGAGATCCAATCCCTGTCACTGTCTGAGATTCAATCCCTGTCACTGACGGAGGTTGAATCTCTGTCACTGATTGAGATTCAATTCCTGTCACTGTCTGAGGTTCAATGCCTGTCACTGACTGAGATTCAATCCCATTTAACTCACTGAAATTCAATCCCTGTCACTGACTGAGGTT
>NW_025153249.1:0-1408 GCF_004010195.1 Chiloscyllium plagiosum | reverse complement strand
CCAGTTCAGGTTCAACCATATGAGAAAGCCCATTTAACTAAAACATCACCTTCACTTCTCTGTCCATATATACTTCTTCACGTGTCAGAGAAACTGTCTGAAGAAATTATGTGTCAAGACTAAATGTGTGTGTGAATGTGACGGGAATTTCATGTTTGCTGGTTCATTCTGAGACAGTTCCGACTCGGAGTGAATCAAGGACAAGGTATTCCTTCCAAGGACAAGGTCAATTCCTTGGATTTTGCTGGTATTACTATTCCGCTGAAAGCAGAAACATAATGGTGTGGATTCGATTCCGACGGGGAATTTCTTATCTTCTCGGTGCACCATACGTAATCTTGATGTGGTCACATGTGAGCGCCTTTGCCATGGGCTGAAGTGGCCCAGAGGTGAAGGCGATGGGTTGCTCTTCCATTGTGCATGTGTGGATTTGAATCCGACTCTGGCTGTTACTTCTATCAAATACAGCTGTGGTTTCTCTTTGTGCCTCGCATCTTTAATGTACATTGGATGGAGATTCTTGCTCTTGCCCTTCATTGGACTGGAGATTTGTGATAAATCGATGTCGAAATAAAGCAATTTGATTCTGTTGTAAGTTAGATTGGGATAATGTAAAGGAGCGTAACGTTTCTTTCATCCTTTCATTCCATCTTGACTTTCTATGATTTTACATCGAATGAAAGTGAAACAAATAAGGAGAGATCGGGTGCAATAGTTTATCCAGTGGGATTGTGAATTTTAATGAAACATTCCACACAAAGTTCTGATCAGTATTTTAAACAGTCAATTGAATTGGAACTGCAGAAAACTTTTACAATGAAACGAATCATTCATTCTTCCACAATCTTTTGTTGTGTGAATCATACCGCGATCAATCATCCAGCGTGGTCACCAATTTGGCAACCACATAAGATCTACGAATTTTCTTTAGCAATCACTGCGTCTGCACATACCCATCTGTGGTGTGTCCAGTGCCATTTATGCCTCCAAGCCACAGCACATTTCATGTTCATCAGTTTATGAGCCTAGTTCCTGATCTGTCTGATCAGTTTGAGAAACCTTTTCTATCACTTCATCCCATCCCCTCAGAATTCTAAACTTATCCATAAAATAAGGCGTTACATCAAATGATATAGGATTGGGAGTCGGCCATTCAGCCCATCGAATCTTTTCCGCCATTCAACGAACTCATGGCTGATCTGATAATCTTCACCTCCATTCTCCTGCCTAACCTCGATAATGCTGCATCGACTTTCTGGTTAAATATCTGTCTGGCACAGTTTGAAAATGCACAACAAATTAGCCTCAAAAACAGTTTGGGGAAAGAGTTCCACAGAATCACTGGGCCCTGAGCAAAGAAATTCCTCCTTATTTTTGAATTAAATAGGCAATATCTAAGTCTGAGTTC
>NW_025153248.1:0-1408 GCF_004010195.1 Chiloscyllium plagiosum | reverse complement strand
GAGGTTATGAGCGTGTGTGTGTGTGTCTGTGTGTGTGTGTGTAGTGCAGTGGGGCCACCTGTAGTGTGACATGAACCCAAAGTCCCGTTTGAGGCCATCTCCACAGGTACTGAACTTGGCTATCAGCCTCTGCTCGGCCAGTTTACTTTGGTGCCCATCCCGAAGTTCACCTTGGAGGACGATCACACGAAGATCCAAGGTCGAATGTCCTGGACCACTGAAGGGTTCACCGTCTGGAAGGGAACACTCCTGTGTGTTAATTGTTGTGTGGTGCCCATTCATATGTTGCAGTAGCTTCTGCTCATTCCCACCAAAGTACTATGCCGCATAGCATCCTTGCCTACAGTGTATGAGATAGACAACGTTGGATGAGTCACATGCGTGCCTGCCATGTACACACACAAAGAGAGAAAACCAGTTACACACCCAGACACAGGCACACACACACAGATACAGATGCACACACTCCTACATACACACACTCCTACAGACCATCAAACATTCCCACAGATACACAATTTGAGGAAAGACATTCTTGCTATTGAGGGAGTGCAGTGTAGGTTCACGAGGTCAATTCCCAGAATGGCGGGATTATCTTACGTTGAAAGATTGGAGCGACTGGGCTTTTATCCGCTTGAGTTTAGAAGGCTGAGAGGCGATCTGATTGAGATGTATAATATTATTAAAGGATCGTGCACTCTGGAGTCAAGAAGCATGTTTCCGCTGATGGGTGAGTCACGAACCAGAGGACACAGCTTAAAAATAAGGGGTAGGCCACTTGGAACAGAGTTGAGGGGAAACGTCTTCACCCAGAGAGTGGTGGGTGTATGGAATGCTCTGCCCCAGAAGGCTGTGAAGGACAAGTCACTGGATACTTTCAAGAAAGAGTTGGTTCTAGCTCTTAAGGATAGTGGAATCAAGGGTTAGGGGGATAAGGCAAGAACAGGATACTGATTGAAGATGATCAGCAATGATCATAATGAATGGTGGTGCTGGCTCAAAGGGCAGAATGGCCTACTCCTGCACCTATTGTCTATTACTCACACGGGCTCTCTCATAGCACAAGCTCTCTCTCATCCGGTCACACATACAGTCCCATATTCACATGCATCCACTCACAGACTTATACCCCTTTTCACTCACACTCATACTCACACACATATGCACACTCTCTCACACTCTCCACCCCTCCGTGACACACACACACACATACACACACAAAGAAGTTTGTGGGTTGAATTTGTACTTGCAGAATTAGATTTTATTTTGCTCAAAAATTGCCTGAATCCATGTAAGATTCTGAAAATCAGTTATTTTTTAAGATGAGAATCAGTTTTGTTTAAGATTAGAATCACTCTCATGGACAGACTCGCACAGGGCCCCTCACACCTTAACCACATTATCTGGG
>NW_025153247.1:0-1408 GCF_004010195.1 Chiloscyllium plagiosum | reverse complement strand
TGCACTTTTCCAGCAACACATATTTCAGCTCTGACCTCCAGCACCTGCAGTCCTCACTTGCTCCCAGGTGAAGTAATTGGGCAACAGTTTGGCAGATGAAACATAATGTCGGTGAATGTGAATTTATTGACTTTATCAGGAAGAACAGACGTACAGAAACAGAGGCAAATGGGGCACAAAAATAAACAACTGCAGATGCTGGAAATCAGAAACAAAAACAGAAACTGCTGATAAAGCTCAGCATGTCTAGCAGCATCTGTGGAGAGAAATCAAAGTTCATGTTCCAGATCGAGTGATCCTCCCTGAGAACCCCTCGTTACATGGGACGAGTTTAATTTGGGGAACTTGGTCAGCATGAATGAGTTGGACCGAAGGGTCTGTTTCTGTGCTGTATAACTCTATTTAAATCGAGTGAGATTACATAACACAGGAGTACATAGGGATCTTGTACATGAATTACAAAAAATTAGTATCAGCTTCAGCAAGTGGATTGGAACGGAATGTTATTTTTATTGCACAGGGAATGGAATGTAAAAGCCAAGATGGTTCCATTTGGTTGACCTAGCCATTGGCAAGTGCACATCTGGAGTAATGGCCACACGTTTGGTTCTTGATTTAAGAAAATATGTTTGAGCCAGTTCAGTGAAAGCTCACTCCCTGCTGGGTACTTTTTCTGACTGTGTTTACTGTTGCGATCCAGGTGTGTGGTTCGTCCAGGGGCCAGAGCTGTGATACAGACCCGTGCGGCGGTGCCAATTGTCAGGATGATGCGGGGAATCGTCAGTGTGGAGGAGAGAGCTGCTCTGGGGCTCTCAGTGAATCCATGGAGGCTCTGCAGAGAGCAACCAACTCAACCATCATGCTGCAGGACATTCAGAACCAACTCGACTCTGTCTCTCAAAGGGTAGGTAGCAATGCAGAGAGGAAAGAGAGAGAGAGCAGGGAGCGACATGGGAATGGGACAGTGAGGGAGAAGGAATGAGATTGAGGGATACATGGGGAATACAGGAGAAGCAGAGAAGCTGGGGAGTGGAGGAATGCAGTATGATGGGTGGGTATGTAGACGAAGATGCAATGGATGAAGGAAAAGGGAAGAAGAAGAGGGAGAATTACAGAAAACACTCAGTGCAGAGCCATGAGGATAATTCATCCTAACATCTGGGAATCAGTGTTACTGGACAGTGACAGTTTCTGAGGCAGGAGTACAATCACATCAGATATGGACACCAACATTTGAGACCGTTAATCTGCTTTAACGATGCTATTTCTGTTCTTCTTCCATGGGACAACAATGAAAGCAAAATACGGTGGACGCTGGAAATCTGAAATAATTCAGACAGTGCTGAACAATCTCAGCATGTCCAACAGCATGTGGCAAGAGAGAAACAGTCTGTGTTTTAGAACATAG
>NW_025153246.1:0-1408 GCF_004010195.1 Chiloscyllium plagiosum | reverse complement strand
AATCAAAAAAAGTAAAAGCCTTGTACATACAAAAACGTAACATTTGGATTATAATTGATCCGCTGACAGCACAAACAGAGACAAATGGGGAGGAAAATCAGGACGAGTCAGTGAAATGTCAAAGCGCACTCAGTATTCCGAAAGGTTAGACAAAAATGTACAGGAGGTGGATGTGATGTATTGGTTGAGGGTGATATCAAGGTTTTGCTAAGAAATGATACTGGCATGAGGGAATCAAATGAAAATCAATCGAAATAATACGCAAGTAAAAAGCAAGCAAAGAAACCTCTTGGGAAGAGTAATTTTCAGCCATTGTCCCACCATTACTTTTGAGGTTAAAAATAAAGAGGGCTGTAACAAGGGCACAACGGTGGTATTAACATGCATATTCAATCAATTAATCAATTTAGCAAGAGCAGCCTCGAAGGACCTTTCAGAGAGAGTATGAGTGATTGTCCCTGAGAGCAATATGTCATGGAACCAATAGAAAGCCGTCAACTTTAGACTTGATATCCTGTCACAAGAAAGGATTGGTAGATGATCTTGTAGTTAAGGATTCTCTTAGGATTGACCACAATACGCTAGAATTTCAAATTCATACTTAAAGAACGAGGTCCGAGTCACATATCAGAATCTTAGTGTTAAACAGTGATAATGTTACTGGCTGAATGAAGGCGCTGGCTTGGATTGACTGGGAAAAAGATAAACGTCAAGCGCAGGACAGATGAAGTTATTTGGCAAATGGTTAGGGAGATACTAAGTACCTCTCAATTAAAGTATATTCGTGAGAGGAAGAGAAATTGCATAACTGAGAAAAATCGCCTATGCATTGACAAGGAAGTCAATGATAGCATGAAGCTAAAACTAGGGCGCTTCATAAAACACAAGATAGTCACCGTTTGGAGGTTTGGGAAGGTCGTGGCCTACTTTAAATCGAGAGAACCAGATCATGTTCTGTGCAGTCGGGTTCCAATCCTTCCTTGGCATATGGTGAAGATTCAATTTTAATCTGAAAATAAGAGTTTGATGACGAATTTGAACCAATTGTCAGGAAAGTCTCATCTGGTTCACTAATGTTCTTTCGGAATCTCGACATGGAACTCTCGAATCACAGCAATGTATTTAACTCTTGAACGCCACTTGCGCAATTAGGGATGGACAGTACACGCGGTTCCAAGCAGTGGCATTCTCATCGTGTAAATGTATAAACACGAAGCGTTAAATATCAGCCAAAGGTTACTAACTACATCGTTAGTAGAAACTATGATAGTAAACGAATGGGAATATATTCACTGACACCAGAAGTTTCGATAAGTACATAGAAAGGAAGAAAATAATGAAAGTAAGTGGTGGACCTTTGGCTGATGAAATTGAGAAGGTAATAATGGAAAACTCAAAAAGGGCTGAG
>NW_025153245.1:0-1408 GCF_004010195.1 Chiloscyllium plagiosum | reverse complement strand
ATCCGTTTTAGAGTATGGTTAGCGTTAACTGAACCGAACCGATATGACTCTGACTATGATTATAATGTTGTGTCATCAATTAACAAAGGCTGCAAGAGAAAGCCAGGGAATTACAGACTGATGAGTGAGACATCAGGGTGGGTCAGTTGTTGGAGGTCATTCTGAGAGGTAGGTTTTACATGCATTTGGAAAGATAAAGCCTGATTATGGACAGCCAGCATAGCTTTGTGCATGGGAAAACATGTCTCACAAACTTGACGAGTTTGCTCAAGATGTGACCAAAAAGATAGATGAAGGCAGAGCAACAGACGTTGTTTCTGGCTTCCGCAAACCCTTGTTCAGGGTGTAGCATGATACATTGGTTAGTAAGGGTAGATCACAAGGGATCAGGGGGAGCTTGCCAACTGGATACAAAATGGGATGACAGTGGGAGACAGAGGGTGGTGGAGAGGGTTATTGTTCAAACTGGGGCCTCTGACCAGCAGTGTGCTTTCAGGATTGGTGCTGGGACCACTGTTGTGCACCATTTACATAAACAATCTGAGTGAAAAGATAGCAGTCCCTGTTAATATGTTTGTGGATACCAAGATTAGTGGAAGAGTGGGCAGGGAATATAGTTGTCGAAGGGGATGTTAATCAACTGGGCCAGTGGGCCAAGGAATGAAAGATGGAATTTAATTCAGGTGTTGGATTTAGTTCAGACAAACCAGGGAGGACTAACACGGGTAATGGTTGGGCCCTGGACAGTGTTGTAGAAAAGAGAGACACCAAGGGGTGCAGTTACTTTGTTCCTTGGACTGGCATCACAGGGCGACAGGGGGTTGAAAGCGGCAATTGGCACACTTGTCTTCATTGGTCAGAGCATTGAGTACATGAGTTGGAGATATTGGCAACATTGTCGTCTATATTTCTCCTGGGCAGAGGAGGCCACGGGGTGACCTTATAAAGGTTTATGAAACCATGTAGGGTCTAAGTAAGGTGAATTGCCAAGGGTAGGTGAGTCCATAGCAGGAGACATAAACGTGAGGTGTGACAGCAAGGATTTAAAGAGGGAGCTGGGGGGCAACATTATCCACAGAGGATGGTGCATAGACAGAATGGACTGCCAGAGGAAATGGTAAAAACAAGTACAATTACAACATGGAAAAGACACTTGGGCAGGTACATGGAGAGGAGAAGGTTTGAAGGGATATAGGCCAAATATAGGCAAACACAATTCATTCCATTTAGGGAACCTTGGCCAAAGAGTCATGCCGCACAGAAACAGACCCTATGTCTCCAGTTATTGGAGGAGGAGACTATCGAGACAAGGCATGTTGTAGAGACTGAAGCAAGGTACAGCGATAAGGATGGTCACTGGAGGTTTCAAATATATGAAATAATTGGTGAGAGGGGAGGAGATGACAGA
>NW_025153244.1:0-1408 GCF_004010195.1 Chiloscyllium plagiosum | reverse complement strand
TTATTCTAAAGGCTGTCCCTTTTCTCAAGGATAATGTCTCCTTGATTTCTTTCAGAAGGATCGTAAACGGGCCAGGCTCTGATTAGACTAGTTTGGTACAGAGGTGAAAAGGATTTTGAGAGGCCTTTTATTTATATGTAAACAGATGAGACTTCAGGCCAAAGTGGGCATGTTTTAGAAGTGACCTGTATAATGAAAGGGGAGTGGTCAGCTCTCTAGCTGGGCTGTTCAGTCCAGAACTAGTTGGGAGTTCAACAGTAAGCTGTGTGGAAACAGGCTGCGAAAGTCTCTCTTCTTCTGTCCTTCTAACTTCAATCTGTAAGCATTTGTTGCCTTTGTACTGTTTTTGAAAGCGGGTTTGCTTATTGGGACTGTTGTGTATATTCAGAACAGCATAATTAGGTGTAGTTTGGACAGACTGAGTTCTGTCGGGGTTCTTTATTCTGTTCTTTGTGTTTCATTGTGTAATTTTGTGAATAAATTTTTGTCTGTTTTAAAACATGATAGTCAAGCTAGCTATCTTATTTCGGGTAATTTTCACTGTACACCTACCAAAACAAATTGCAAAGCTATGGTCTGGGCTGCCTGCTTAAGAATGTGGTCTAGCCTAGTCCATAACACAGCAGATACCAAGGTCCCAAAATTCATTCCTCGGTTTGGTACAGGGAGTTGGGAGAAATCTTATGTCTTCAATCTCAACATTTAAAATAATCTGGCGTTTCCCATTTTCTATCGGAGACTGACTGGATTGGGAGTTGGTGCAGGCCATCCGAGAGAATGGAGGAGATAAAAACAGAAGTTGCTGGAAAAGCTCAGCTGATCTGACAGCATCTGTGAAGACAAATCAGAGTTAACGCTTCGAGTCTAGTGACCCTTCCTCAGAGACTGCTGCTTCCCAAAGCAGTTTGGTTGGATTACCAGCCTGGGGACTCTGCTACTAATTCAAGGTTTAGTAATAAAGATTGAAGCATTAACCCATCCATGCTGCTTTCACCCCCTCATCCCCATTCCTCTCCACGCTTATGCCCTGTACCCACCACATGGCCTCTCATAACCCCATCCCCCTCCCACTGTCATGGCCTATTATAGCCCAATGTGAACTTACAGCCCTCACCCACCACTTCTTTCCTTCCTGTCTCCTTGCAAAGGCACTTACTACCACTGGCACCCCGCAGCAGGAATGCAGTCAGAAAATAATATGATGTAGCTATTGATGATTTCACAATTGAAATAAAAAACTTCTTCTTGACATAAACAATTCAATACGTTGAAATACTTTCTATTAACTCCTTTTGAAATCAATCAGGTAGCATCAATCTTATAACGTTTATGTCAACAGGAGCATTGTTTACATTAACTCCATAAAAGTCCAAATAGTAAATAGTTTTCTTGACAGTTCTTGGTAGCT
>NW_025153243.1:0-1408 GCF_004010195.1 Chiloscyllium plagiosum | reverse complement strand
AGGATGTTGTTACTGTGCTGATCTCTCCTCCACAGTAACAAACGCTAGCCAACAGACTGTCATTGGGCACAGCCGCCCTGAACATAGACAGGAAGTGTGGACTTCTCTGAATGTTCCCCTCACTTCTCTCATAAGGCAACTTTGAACTTCCAGAGAGAATATGATTCAGTAATTTATTTATATAAATTGACAGACTTCGAACAACAGTTGTATTTGCTATAAACCGTATTTTTTACACATTTTGGCCTCAGTCCAACACTAAAAGTGATAATTACAATGAACATATTCATTAAGACTTATGAATTAATGAGTCAGGTTCGAATGAACATGATATTGGCTGGGAGATAGGGCGGAATGGGAGCAGTTGCTGTGGAGACTGCATGGGGAGTACAATGATAGTCCCCAGTCATCATCACTCTTTCTAACAGACAGAATTAAATCTAATGCAAAACAAGGAAACAGCCAACATTTGGGAGGTGCAATGATGAATGACAATGTGAACTAAAATGGTAATATTAAATGTGATAAAGTGAACTATATTTTATATACACACCATTTAATCATTGGGAATACAGATTGAGTAAGGTCACCGGACCTGAAACATTAACTTTGATTTCTCTTCACAGATACTGCCAGACCTGCTGAGCTTGCCGCCTAAGTTCTCTTTTTCTTTTTGTTTGAGATTTATCATATTGTTCATATCTGGCAGATACTTGCAATTAAAAGCAGACACTCATAACAAAATGTGAAGGGCAATGGGGACAATACAGGAGACTAACAGTAGAGATATAGTCATTCCAAGCTGGAAGAGACAATGGGCTGAGTTTCCCCCACTTTTGCTGTAAATAATTCTGTGATATATAATCAAAGCCTTTGGAGAGGAGGTAGACAAGCTAGTTCAACGAAGGACACAGAGTGCTCCACCATCAATAATCTATTCCTATTATCTCATGAAATTTCAGCTGCCTCTATAATGTATTTTCAAACAAAGTGGAGTTCCTGAGATTTACATGATAATCAGAAAAATACTATTTTTTCCTTTGACTCTTAAAGAAGAAACAGATTTCGGCCGGAACACAGGTGTCACAGACACACCAGCAATAATAGGAACAGAAAAGGACAACATTGTCCATATATAACTAAATTCAGCATGTAACCCTGTCAAGAAACATGAAATATAGTGATATGGAAACATGAAATACAAACAGAAAATGATGGTAGAAGCGCAACAGATGAGGACGTATCTGCAGAGAGAAACAGAGTTAACATATCAAATATGATATGACACCGTTCTGCAAAAGTCATATTGGAATCAAATTCTGTGTATCTCTGCTCAGAGGGTGCCAGGCCTGCTGAGTTTCCATCATTCGATTTATTTTTCTTTCGGAACTGTGGCAAATTGAACGGT
>NW_025153242.1:0-1408 GCF_004010195.1 Chiloscyllium plagiosum | reverse complement strand
ACAGTTTCCGAACTATGCTATTTTTTAAAAAAATTTCCTTGTCACCATTGTTTTATTTTGCTGATCATCTTAAGTCAGTGTCCTTTTCTTCTCAAGCCTTTTTTAAAATAGAATCGGTACAGTATGGAAACAGGGCACTTGGCCCAATAAGTCCAAACCAACCCTCCACAGAGTAACAAATCCAGATGCATTCTCCTACCCTTTTACTCTACTCTATCCAAATCCCTCATGATTTTGAACACGTGTAAAATGTCTTCTTCATCTTCTGTCCTCCATAAAGAGCAGCCAGAGCTTCTTCAAACTATCCACATAGTTGTCCAGTTGCTCATCTCTGGTACCATTCTTGTGTACCTTTGTGTGCACCTTCTCAAATCCCTTCCTGAAGCGTGCAGCATAAATACTAGACATGAGGGAAAAGCAGGACTGTTTATAACCATTTGTCATAATTTCCTTATTTTGCATTTGACGGTCCTATTTATAATGTTCAGAATCCTAATGATATTTTCAATCTGCACTGACAACTTCATAATTTGTGTGCATACACACAATATGTATAAAATGTATTAAATATTAGCCTGGGATCATTTAAGAAAACATCAGTCATTGTATAAAAATAATTTAGCTTGTGTATAAAATGAACAAGGAACAATCCAGAAAGGTTCTGAGTTGGAGGAGGGTTGAGTTCAATGGGCCAAGAGGGCATTTGAGCAAGGACATTTGAGCACAAATCTGGGCAATGTTCAGCTTCAGCTGTACAGTACAGCTTAACATTTCCACAAGCAGGAAATGGTGGCAAAAACAATACTCTAATTCCCTGCATGATGTTGCAAAGGATATGGATTATTGTTAACCCCAGTGAGAACCAAACTAAATATAGACTGTTCAGAGGGGAAATAAAGATTAAGGGAGACTGACAGCTAACTTTAATAGGGAATCCAAAAGTCATCATTAGTCACAAACAGTGAAAGGGTAGCAAAAGGATGAGTGGGGCCAATGATCATAAATCCCCTTTTTAAACTTCAGCGGGGCAGGGGCCTGGCTGAGGTATTATGAAGAGGAATTTGATGTCCAGTTCATGGTGAAACAAAATGTAATTGGGAATTGGATGAGACGAAGTTTGACAGAATCTTAGAAAGGCTAAAACAAAACAAAATTGCAGACGCTGGAAATCTGAAACAAAAATGAAACTGCTGGAGAATCTCAGCAGATGTCTGGCAACATCTTTGGCGGGAAAGCAGAGTTAATGTTTTTGAGTCCTGTAACGTATTGAGATTCTCCAGCAATTTCTGCTTCAATTAGAAAGGCAGATTGTCTTTGAGTGTTGGTAACTGATAACAACTGAATTGGAGATACCTGAGGATACAGAGAAAAGTATCATTGAAGCTGCAGTGGTAATATCCACAACACC
>NW_025153241.1:0-1408 GCF_004010195.1 Chiloscyllium plagiosum | reverse complement strand
CCCTTGATAAATGCCTGTTATCTGGATAAAATAAATCTTACTCCACGCTCAGTCTATGCAAAATTCTGAACAAGACCGCGCACCTACAATTCAGTACCTGACCTATCATACTCCTATCGTATTTTCCTATTGAAGTTTCGAAAGTTAGACAGACCTTTAAAAATCTCAGGACACGGACTTTAAAAGGATTCTGGAATCTGCATCTTAATCAATGGAAACTTTGTAACAGAGTTCTCCATATCCTGCTTTTACAGGTTAATTTGTAAATTAACATTTCTACAATGCAGGAATGTATGAATGAAAAAAAAGCTTTTCAGTCATTTGCCCCTCTCCTGGCTGACAGAATGCAGACTCAAACTGAAGCTTCTCTGCTCCTGCATCAAGTTTATTTGTACTATTTGGTTTAGATAATCACTCCTCTAACATCGAAAATGCATCGATTCACATCTCTTTTTATTTCATCTGCAGGAGGCCGAGAGATGATAATGTATAAAGTGTACGATGTGTTTTAATCTTCCAAGCCAGGGCAAATGATTCCAAAATTGTCAATTAGCCATTTTAGGTTTGTTTAAGGCAGCCATTTCCTGTTAGCACAGCTCTGACAGCGACTTTATAAACAGGAAAAGGCAAGAAAGAATTGGGGACTTGGGAGTTCATGTGCACATGAATGCGGCGGAGATTCACAGAACTATAGCTGGACGTCATGGGTTCAATGGTCATAGAAATGACACAAGCCCAGGACTGTCTCCCTGGAATTCAGAATGGTCTAAAATTAATGAAAGTTTGAGAGTCAATGACAGGAACTGTAGGATAAGATAGGGAGAAAATATCGCTGTTGCTTCTGGAGACTATAACTAGGTTCAGTGTCGAGTAATCGAACAATAGACTGGAACCCTTTGAACACTTCGGTCACGTTCAGCGTGAGGTTAGGTTTCGTTTAAATCTCCCGACACTGTCCCCATCAAACTCTCACAGAAAAGCGTCCACATAGGGTTAAGTACATATAAAAGCCCAATTACACTGTTCCCATCAACCACTCCCAGGACAGGAACAGCACTGAGTTAGATAAAGAGTAAAGTTCCCTTTACATTTTCCACATCAAACTCTCCCAGGACAGGGGCAATACTGTGCCAGATACGAAACAAAACATCCTCCATATGACTGCATTCCACCTGCTGCTGCATTGTCTTGTGTGGGTCCCAGAGTGAACTCCAAAACGTCACCAGGACAAACTTAGTGCGAGTACTGAATTTTGAGTGCGAGCAGCCGCTGAGTTTAAACGAACCCGGAAGGCTACAGCTAAGGTAAGACAGTTTGTTTTAAAATTACTTACCGGTAGCGGGCAGCGTTGTTTTTTTCTCTTCACAGAAAGAACGGGAGCAGCAGGGGGAAGTGACGACGACCAGAG
>NW_025153240.1:0-1408 GCF_004010195.1 Chiloscyllium plagiosum | reverse complement strand
ATGGTGGTGTTTGAATTTAATTAAAATCTAGAACTAAGGATCCAATGATCATGAATCTATTATTGAGAAGGTCCACTTTGTTAACTGATGTCCCTTTTCGGGAAGGAAACTGCCATCCTTACCTGGTCTGGCCTACCATGTGATTTCAGACCCACAGCCATGTGGTTGACTCCTAAATTGTCTTCTGGATAATTAGAAATGGGTAATAAATCATCTAGCCAGTGATGTCCTCATCCTAAGACTTTTTTTTCAAAAAAGCAATAACTTGTTTTCTTACTGTTCTCTAATACATAGGATCCCAAAATGCCAATGTATGTGCAGCAAGGACATAGCCAGATCAATCTGTTTTGACCATTTTTTTAAAAAAAAACTTGCTAAATCTCCAGAATACAGCAGGGTTTCTATTCTTTAAAAATTTTCCTCCCTAATAAGTTTGTTGATCTTTGATTGATATAGAAGATGCTGATGTGAAATGAGGGTTCCAAAGACCACCCAATGGAGGGGTAAAGTGTGAATTTTACACTTTTTTTAAGAAAAGAAGCCTTCTTAGTCAAGATTCGACTTTCTAAGTGAGAAGGAAATCTGGCACTAATTAATTTGAAATTATCCACAGTCCTCTTACTTTGACCGGGATGATGTTGCCCTGCGTCACTTTGCTGAGTTCTTCAAGGAGCAGTCCCATGAGGAACGGGAACACGCTGAGAAACTGATGGCATTACAGAATAAACGTGGAGGCAGGGTCCTCCTGCAGGATATCAAGGTATCTTTTCATGCCTTTCTAAGGAATGAGCTTCTATTAATGGTGGCAGATGCCAAAAAGAAATGGGATTGAGTTTGAGAACAAAGCTATTTTATAAAACTCTTCTAGAAATCAGTTATCTATTCCATGTGTTTTGAAACCTGTTGTCTCCAATGAGGTTCCATCTTTAATCTGGTCAGAGTTGGCTGGAAGACTGGTATAATTGCCTTGAATTATTATTCACCTCCCACTATACTACCTCCTACTTTGCACAGATCATTGCTTTGACACCACCCCACTGTTGATGTTTCATGACTGACTTTAAATATTTTCCTTTCCCTCCAGAAGCCAGAGCAGGATGAGTGGGGCAATGGTCTGGAGGCAATGCAGAGAGCTCTGCAGATGGAGAAGGATGTGAACCAGAGTCTGCTGGATCTGCATAAACTCTGTTGACCACATGGACCCTCATGTGAGTTCCTTCTAATTGGGGAAGTTGCAATGACTTAGTGCCTTGGGATTCCTGCAGCTAATGACTCTCCTTTTGTGGGGGTTACACAGAATAGGTGTTGTGACTGAGGTCTAGCATTCTTAACAATTTTGTCATTGCTGTGTTTTGCCTTCCAGCTGTGTGACTTTCTGGAGAGGCACTACTTGGATGAGCAAGTGAAG
>NW_025153239.1:0-1408 GCF_004010195.1 Chiloscyllium plagiosum | reverse complement strand
ATGATTGCTGCGTTAGAATGGACAGAGGGAAAAAAGAGTAAATATCTACACCGACTCTGGATATGTGGCAGGCGCTATACAGGTAGAACTCAGTCAATGGATCAGGGTAGGATTCTTAACAGTAGCAAAAACCCCAATTAAACATGAAAAAGAAATGAAAAGATTAGCGGAGGCCCTACCTTTAGCTTTAATGTCCATTAGAAGCTCAGTAAACTCTATTACAGGGTTCACCCCATACGAGCTAACAACAGGGCAGCAGTTCCCGGGACCAGGAGCTGGAATACAGATGTTAGAGGGAGGAGGAGCCTCTCTAAGGTACAAACCTCATTATGACCAACTAACAGCTTTGGTGTCAGCTTTCTCCAAACAGGTTGGATTGGAAAAGGGGGACCGACAGAGCCAGGTGTCACCTACCACGGACTGGGTCCTGCTGAAGGTGATCATACGGAAGTGGTCGGAGCCAAGGTGGACAGGACCTAACAGGGTGGTGGAGGGGACATCCCATGCGGTCAGACTGCAGGGAGTAATTATCACAGCAATTGAAGGGAAGGCTCCCCCGCCCTCACAGATGGAGATGAAACCATGGCTTTGGCAAGAAGGGAAGACTATGCATCGGAGAGTGAATGTGATGTATAGAACTGGTTGGTTGGTTGGTCTCATTTTTATGAGACCAAAAGGGGGACTTGTAAATATATGGCTTACTCGTAAAATAGAAGGCTGGCTGCGAGTGGAAATGTATTCAGCATTTGGAAGCCTGTGGTGATGCTGTTTAACGCGCGCAGAGGGGGGTCACGTGACGTTCCGTTTCGCGGCCGGAAGAGTGCGGTGCGGTCACATGACGTTCCGTTTCGCGGCCGGAAGAGTGCGGTGCGGTCACATGACGTTCCGTTTCGCGCCCCGGAAGAGTGCGGGGTGGTCACGTGACGTTCTGTTGCGTGGGCAAAAGAAGGTCATGTGGGGTTGGACATCCGGGAATGTGAGGAGGCGGAGAATGGAGTCAGATCAACAGCCAATCAGAAGATAATTCTACCTCAGTGTTTGTATGACGTTTTTTATCGTATAAAAGACTGGGTCAGGGACAGAACAGGGTCTTACTTTTTGAACTGACACACTTTGTAGTTTGTCAGGGACAAAAAGGTTTAGACCCAGAGCTCTGAATGCTTTATCCACTTACTGTTTAAAATAAATTAAGAGTGTGAGACCGAATATCTTCTCCTATTGCTTCATTTTAAAGAACATGCAGGACTTGGCTCACACATAGAAGAAAGTAAATTGGTAGATTGAGCCAAAGTCCAACACCGGTCAAAAGTTTTCTCAAATGTTTGCTGCACGTGCTATCGTAAGGACAGACTGACGGGCAGAGGGGGTGGGGTGACCATGTTGGGAAGGGATGATATTCAGTCCCTTG
>NW_025153238.1:0-1408 GCF_004010195.1 Chiloscyllium plagiosum | reverse complement strand
GTGAGCGCAGGAACACAGACTGAACGGGGTCAAAGTGAAAGTGATTGTAAGGGAAATTGGAGGGGGAACTTCAAGGTGGTAAGTGATTGCGGGAAAGAGGGAATTCTCCGAGAATGGGTGAGTCTGAATCCTTAAATATGAATCGCAGAGATGTGAGAGAGAGAGTGGGGTTTGATGCGGGAAACATCGTAATCACTGAGAATGCTTTCATGTAAAATCAACTAATCCCTTTCCGTGTTTCTTCAGCATGAGTCACAAGGAAGAAAATGCAGTGACTCGGATTCGAACGAGCTTACTGCGGCCACAATGCAGAATATTTTAACATTCAAAGCATTACTGAGTCATGCAGAGACACGCGTTTGAAACAGCAATATTTACAGTGACAGATGATATGTTAGGAAGAGTAGCAGATGCACAACAGGAATATTAGGCGAGCGATAGCAGACATGTGGGAATCCAGAATTAGCTGAATATTTAAATTCGATACCCCGAAACGCTGTTGTGGTTCCATCGAGGACTGCATGTTGAAGACTGAGCTTGATAAATTTCTAGAAACAAAAAGGTTCAGGGGATTGTGCGGGATATTGGTGTAATATATGTTTAAATAACAGTGTGTTAATAACAGTTTTTTCATCAACTTCCACACACAAGGAAGTACCCACTGCTGCAGTCAGTCACATAACCCCAGTTCTGAGAACCGGAATCAGATAAACTTCGTGGCGCAGCCGCAAATACCAAACGGGAAGTAGGGGTGGAAATGAGCACATGAAGCTATTCTATCGCACCAGTGACATGACTGTTAAAGGTGCGCTCATCGAGTCATACAGTTATAGATATGTACAGCATGGCAACAGGCTCTTCGGTCCAACCCGTCCATGCTGATCAGATATCCTAACCCAATCTAGTCCCACCTGCCAGCACCCGGCCGATATCCCTCCAAACCCTTCTTATTCACATACTCATCCAAATGCCTTTGAAATGTTGCAATTGTACCAGCCTCCACGACTTCCTCTTGCAGCATCACCCTCTGTGTGAAAAAGTAGCCCTCAAGGCTTCTTTTATATGTTTCCATTCTCAACCTAAATCTATGCCCTCTCGTTTTGGACACCCCGACCCCAGGGAAAAGACTTTGTCTATTTATTCATGCGCGTCAAATGCTGAGGCTGGGAGTACTTCTGGTCAAAGGCGAGGTGGAAGGGCATATTAGTCTCAATTTATTATGTTGTTAAGATTCAGCAGCAGCATTAACCCGGACTGAGGATTGGCTCAGAGGAAGCGTGCTGGAGCCTTAAGAGAGAGGTCGATGTATTGAAAGCATTCTAAGAAATTTTCCTCAACAAAGCGTTATTTTGTTACTTTTACAGGAAGAGCTGCCTTTGCTCACATCGTTTCCACATCATTCTCTTGC
>NW_025153237.1:0-1408 GCF_004010195.1 Chiloscyllium plagiosum | reverse complement strand
TTTCCCCTCTCACCCTAAACTTTTTCTGGACTCCCCGACTCCAGGGAAAAGACTTTGCCTATTTACCATATCCATGCCCTTCCTGATTTTGTAAACCTCTATAATGTCACCCCTCGGTCTCTGACGCTCCAGGGAAAACAGCCCCAGCCTGTCCAGCCTCTCCCTGTAGCTCAAACCATCCAACCCTGCAATGACTTTGTAAATCTTTTCTAAACCCTTTCAAGTTTCACAACATCCTTCTGAGAGGAGGGAGATCAAAATTGCTCATAATATTCCAAAAGTGGCCTAACCAATGTCCTTCGAAAATGGATTAAACTTGAAAGCAATGTTGGTCAGTAAGGGTACTTTAGAAGTTTCTGGAATGAAACTCAGTGATGATGTCACTCCTGGGCCAAGTCAATAAGTTTGTCTACTTCGGACAGATGACCGATGATAACCACAAATGGCTGATGGAATGCTGAAGTCAGACCCTAGGAGCGAGCGAGAGAGAGAGAGAGAGAGACTCAGAGTAAACATTTTGAGTCTCTTGTGGCTATATTAGGCTTGAAGCATGAACTCTGTTTCTCTCTCCACAAACGCTGGCCAGAGCAACACTCTGTTTTCATTTTAGTATCAAATCCCCAGTGTTTTGCTTTTATCAGAAGGAGAGGCAGCCAGAAGTCATTAGCGAAGATGTAAACATACTTCTCTTCATGTTCCCATCAATTCTTTTATCCAAAGCTGTGTCCTGTAATAACCGAACCTTCCATCATTTTGTTGGAAATTCGAGTCCCTTTAAAACAGAATTTTCTCAGTATTTACACAGCAGCACGTAAGTTCCTTTAGTTGCTGTTATTAGCAGTAACTTGCTTTCCAAATATCTGGTATATAAAAACAAACAGCAAGGTTGTAAGTCTCACCAGGATCACTGAGGCCAAGGTGTATCAGTGATTTGATGTCAACAATTAATCACCCATCAAAGTATATGGGACATGGAACTGTACCACACAGGAACAGGCCCAGACGCCCAAGATGATGGTCTGAAAATATGCCAAATTAAAGTAATCCCTTCTGCCTGCCCATGGTCCGTATTCCTCCATTCCTTCCACATTCATATGTTTATCTACAAGTCCCTTAAATGCACCTATCTGTCTCTATCACTACCCCTGGCAGTGCATTCTAGAGGCCTACCACTCTGTGTAAAATGCTTGTTCCTCACATCTCACAGAACATAGAACAATACAGCACAGAACAGGCCCTTCGGCCCACGATGTTGTGCCGAACATTTGTCCTAGCTTAAGCACCCATCCATGTACCTATCCAATTGCCGCTTAAAGGTCACCAAAGATTCTGACTCTGCCACTCCCACAGGCAGCGCATTCCATGCCCCCACCCCACTCTGGGTAAAGAACCCACCCCTGACATCTCC
>NW_025153236.1:0-1408 GCF_004010195.1 Chiloscyllium plagiosum | reverse complement strand
TGTGTGAGCCCATGTCCTGAGACTGTGATGCTTCCTCTGAGAATACCTGCCCAGGGGATACAGCCCACCCCCTCTATCGAGTCTGTCCAACCATTAGAATTGGAGTCATATCCATCATATCCCCCTCTCATTGTCCTGAATACATGCCCAGATAAACCAACCTCTCATGGGACAGTCCTGTCATCTCCGGGACCTGCTGAGTGAAACTAATGAGCTGTCAGAGGAAGTGGTGGAGGATGGTACAATGGCATATGGTTCACATTTGTCGGAGGAACAGAAATAAAAAAAAACAGAATGACTCGGTTGAAAATAGTGAGAAGTTATTTAATATCATTATCCAGAGGGATTTATGGTATCAGAAATGTAACTGATAGTGGAGTCAATGAGGTGGAGGATAAATGTTACATTGTCAGTTATTTCCAGCAGACCGGATAAGGACAGGGAGGTTGTCTGCTGTGAAACTTTCTCAGCCAGGTTTTCCCTTTCATTGAAGATATTAATATCCCTTTGGATCCTCTGTCACACAATCGCTCTGTAACACATTCTGCACACAGCATCACTGGGCTCTCTCACATTGAGGATGACTCTCTTCCACTCTGAGTGAGTCACTCGGTGGCTGTACAGACCAATGCTGCTTACTGGGATGGATTCCTGAAACAGGGAACGTTTCTGGGTTGGAGGTCGTTACAGAGATAGAGGCCGTGCACACTCATGGATACTTCAGGCTGGGTGAAATCTGATAGCAAGATAACATTAAAATACAGATTTGAAGGCAAGACCAATTTGAAACGCAATGTTGCTGGAGATAGCGCAGTTCAGATGGAAACCACATGGAGTTACCTAATGGATGCCAGACACTTCAGCGACATGAAGCCGACTGACAATAAAATCATGGTTAACATGTCAAGTCTGAGTCTGAAATTTCCAGTAATGGTGCAAGAACAGGGTATAGGAAGGTTTAAACAGCATGTGGATAGATGCAGTAATTAAACACAAACAAACACACTTGATGCTGAGACCTGGTTCGAAGTTATCCAAAAGCTCGGATTTAAAACTGAGATTGGGAACTGTGTGAGACAATTCCCGGGAAGGTGTGGAGTATGTGATCTGCTGTCAAGCGATGACATTGACCCCTGTGCTGAATAAAGACTCAGTTCCTGGAACTGTCTCCAGCTTTTCTCCCAATCCTTTTGACAGACACCTTGGGCTGAGATACTTAGTGTTAACAATCATCATGTTTATAGATATAATCTGTCTAGATTACCCCACTCCACCCCCACCACCCCCACCTCCCAATCACCCGAGCACTCTCACTAGGCAGCTGGAGAACAGAATACCCCCAGGACCAGCTATAGGTGGGAGACCAGAATGACAAGAATAATTGGGATGGTTTATTGAAGCATAAGAA
>NW_025153235.1:0-1408 GCF_004010195.1 Chiloscyllium plagiosum | reverse complement strand
GTAGTTTGGAGTGCCATTTCAATTCAACAAAAGGCACTCTCGGCGTCAGGGATCACTGCAACGGACTCTAGCTCTGCAAACCTGAACCATGAGCTATGTCACTTCTGGGCGCCTGAAGGGTTGCGTAATGCGGGTTAAGCATTCTACAGTAGGATCACATGACCAAAAAGGATAGCAATTGTTTCTTCATGTGATGCTTTGAATTTTGTTGGTTTGCTTGAACTCTGTCTTGACCAATGGCCTTTCCTTGTTCAGATGTTGCGAGACCAGATGGCAGAGCAACGCAAGCCTACCTTTCTCACATTGTTTCTCTGTTGATGCTGCGATTAAGCATTCGTTTACATTCTGCAGAAGCATTGACCCCCCCCCCCGCCGCGGTTAAAACAAGTGTCTCCAGACTCCTGTGTGGAACCTCGTTAATTATGGTGGGGACTCACAGTAATCTTGAAAATGTCACGTGAAAGTATACTATTGGCCTTTGAATGGAAAAGTGAACCAGAATTGACTGTCGGCGTGTAACGGTACACAAAACAAGGCATTTGCTAAATCCACAATAGAGAGCCATTTACATCCGGTGGAATTTGAGCCAATATAATATAGGGGTTGGGAACATTTGGGGTGTGCGAAATAACAGCGTTATTGATAACCTGCAGGTCATGAACAAACCTCCATTCCCCCGATTCACCTGGAACGTTTGCCTTTTTGAACGAAAAAATGAGTGTTCTCACCAGTAATTATTCACGGGGGATTATCACTCCAACCTATAAGAGAGATTCAAAGACTGGGGTAATTCCTTGCACAGCCTCGGGTTTTAACGGCTCTTTTGCTTTGAAAGGACGATACGCAGACTTCGGGGTTATTCTTAAGGGTTCGTATGAGCCCCACATCGTGTTTGCCTTTTGCCCTGAAATCAGTTGGGACCCTTCTTAATCTTGGGTCCGAGACATCTACCATAGGTAAACGCCAGACGACACTCCTGGTGGGGATTACCTGGACTGCCCTGTCTGCCTGAGTTAGCCGATTTAGTATCTTCCTATACGTCCTTATATCTGCATTGAAGCAGATAACCACACCGACCCTGAAGATACAATCTTTCGTTTTTTTGTGCCTGTCGTATCCATGGTCCCAAATTCTGACACCTGTCGCTGGATGCCTTCGCCAATGATCCGTGAGGAAAAGAGCCTTCCACATCCAAAAAACCAGGGTCTACTTACCGTCACATATACTTTAAAAAGTTTAAAGTGACCGCACATCTGCGATCATTCCAATAAAATTCGCACAATAACAACTGATCTGGTTGAACCAATCTCCTGAACCAATCCTTCTCTTATGATTTGTCAGGACAATCGCGGTATATGTGTGCTGTGCAGTGCTGCATATCTCCAGCAAGAAAATCGGTGTTAATGGG
>NW_025153234.1:0-1408 GCF_004010195.1 Chiloscyllium plagiosum | reverse complement strand
GTTAAGTCTCTCATCTTTTAAAATGACCATGTTAGTTGCAGTTCTTCCATATGTAAATCGTAGAATCCGGCAGGTAACTGATGACCTACTTCTTCTCCCAGTTCTTGTGTCCTTATGTTAGTCTAACTTTGTCAATCACAATCGTAAGGCACGCCCTGTAGTCAATAGCATCAATACATTTCCACGCTATACATCTCTATGACTCTAATAGATAGTGCAGTACCTTGAGAGCCACTATACGTGTATTGAATCAGAAAATGTACAACAATTGTGCTCAAGAGTGTCATCTTACTTGGTCACATGACTAAATTGCTGTCAGCTATAACTTGTAAATACATTCAGAATAGTACAGTCACAGATTCAAACAACATGGAAACAGACTATTCAAACCAAATTGTCCAGGTTACCTCAACTGAAATTTTCTTATTTGTCTGCATTCGTCCAATATCCCACAAAGCCTTTCCTTTCCATGTATTCAAAAGATGTTTTCATAAATTATTGTTATTGTACTCGCATTTTTCACTTCCTTTGTCAGTTCGTTCCGTATGCAGACCACCGTCTTGGTCCCGTGGGTCTCTTAATTTTGTGGTCTCTCCGCTAGAATCTATGAATTCTAGTTTTTCAGTGCCATATATAAGTTAAAATACCTTGCAATTTAAATATCTAATGATCTCTCCGAATCTGTAAAACTGTCCCTCAGCCTCTACTCACCAAGGGAATTCTATCCCCACCTATCCTGCTTCTTCTTATAACTCAATTCCTCCAATCTTGTTTCCACAGAGTAAACCTTTTCTGCATACTCAAATGTGACATTGACTTTCAGCAGAGAGATTATGTTTGAGTTGTATAGGACGTTATGCAGGCAACAGCCGCAGTACTTCATGCATTTATGGTAAACACATGATGGAAAGGATGTGATTGCACTGGAGTTGGTGTAGACCAATTTCAGCCTTGGGTTGCACAGGCCATCTATTAACAGAGATAGCACGAAATAACCTTCTATGAAACAGCAAATGTATAATATTATGAGGTGCAACGGCAGAGTGGATGAGAAGCAGTTGTTCACCTTATTTGAAGAGAGAATAGCAAGGGACCATAATTTTATATGGCTGGAGATTTCAAGGGGCTTTGGAGAAAAGTCCTTTTCACCCAGAGTATCATGGGTGTGTGGAATGCATTGCCAACAGGGCCACTGAGCTGCAAACCTGACATCATTTGAAAATGCTAGTATGATGTCTTGAAGTGCAATAACATTGGAGCCCATGGGACGAATGAAAACTTCATGTCACTTGGATGCTATTCACCTGGTGTGCTGCCGTGCCTCTTCTGTTAATTTTCATTCCATGATTTACTTTTGCTTGTTACGTATTGCTCAGACATGTGTGTGGCTGTCTATTCCACAAGTGAT
>NW_025153233.1:0-1408 GCF_004010195.1 Chiloscyllium plagiosum | reverse complement strand
GTGGGAGGTGGGAGATGGTCAAGGGGGCAGTAGCAGGAGGTGTCCGCGAGCTGGCATTTAGAATCAGCAATGCAAAGATCAGTGCGCCAAACTACCTCCCTTGTCTGCTGGTTTGATAGAGAGGTTGGGGTTGGAGCGGAGGGAGTGGAGAGCTGCACATTGTGAGGGTGAGAGGCTGGAGTGGGTAAGAGGGGTGGATAGGTTGAGGCGGTTAACGTCGCAGCGGCAGTTGGCTATGAAGAGATTGGGGGCAGGTAAGAGGCAGTTATGAAGAGATCGAGGGCGGGTAAGAGGCCTCTCCACGCCCCACCCCCTCTCTGGCCTATCACCCTCACCTTAACCTTCTTCCACCTATTGCATTCCCAACGCCCCTCCCCCAAGTCCCTCTTCCCTACCTTTTATCTTAGCCTGCTTGGCACACCCTGAAGAAGGGCTCATGCCTGAAACGTCGATTCTCCTGCTCCTTGGATGCTGCCTGACCTGCTGCGCTTTTTCAGCAACACATTTTTCAGCTGCAATCTTCATTGAAACAGGCTTAAAGTCCTGGTGTGATGGGAAGGGGTTGAGTGTGGGATATGTCAAACCATGAGGTTGTAGATTGTTTTGGAGTAGAAATCAACTGCCCACAGTGCCTCATGGGTGCCCAGTCTTGAGTGGCCATGTCTATTCCAAGGTAGACAAGGAGGAGGCTGGAAGAACACAGCATGCCAGACAGCATTAAGAGGTGGAGAAATCAATGTTTTGAGTTGTTGAAGAAATTCTCCGGACTCAGACCTTAGGGAGCTCACCTTTTCTTAGTACACTCCGGTATTACTTCAAAGCATTCCAGATAACTGTGGATTTATATAGTACAATAGAGAACTAGCTGCCAGTTGCTCAATCAGACACCAACTACAGGACAGGCACTAGAGGGAAAATATGACAATACACCAGGCAGAGTCTGAGGTCGGCCTTGTCTTAGACTGTACATAACAAGCTATTGTTCTCAGACCTTGAGTCAATGCACATTCCAGAGGCTAGATTTGCCCATTGATAAACTCTGGCAGGGCTGCGCTTTTGCTGAGCAGATGGCTGCAGATAAAAAGCAGAAGTTATGTGGGAAGAGTGGAAGTTATGTGGTTGATGCAGAATGTTCTAGTATGCTAGAGGTCACCCAGGGAAAGGGGCCAAGCCCAGTGAGAGCAATATCATGTCTGACTAAAATGGTTGCAAACAGGCAGGCTTGAAAAAAACAGCTTCCACAATGCCTCCTTTTTGATCCAAAGATCAAAGCAACAGGTCAGCATCCTTGCCAAAAGAGGGAATGCAGCCGGAGTGGGGCAGATTATCCGATGGTGGACGCTCAGAATCAAAGGATTAAAGAAGGGCTAGACGCGAAACGTTGATTTCTCTACCCTCCTGTTGCTGC
>NW_025153232.1:0-1408 GCF_004010195.1 Chiloscyllium plagiosum | reverse complement strand
AACCACAATGCCAGCTCAAAGCCTGTTCTGGGTTTTTGACCTCAGGTAGAATCTGTGGGTCTCGGAGTTGACTTCGGCATATATTCACCAGAATTATATTGAGATTAAAGGCTTTAAATTATTAGGGAAGATTGTTTAGACTCAGATTGTAGCTCTTTGAGAAGGGGCAGAATGGTTGCTTAGTGGTTAGTGCTGTTGCCTCACAGCACCAGGGACCTGGGTTCGGTTCCAGTCTTGACCAACTGTCTGTGTGGAGTTTGCACGTTCTCCCTGTGTCTGTGTGGGTTTCCTCTGGGTGCTCCAGTTTTCTCCCACAGTCCAAAGATGTGCAGGTTAGATGAATTGGCCATGCTAAATTGCCCACTGTGTTCAGGGATGTGTAGGCTCGGTGTATCAGCCAGGGGAAATGCAGGGTTACTTGGAGAGGGTAGGGGGATGAGTCTGCATGGGATGGTCTATGGAGGATTGGTGTGGCCATAGGGGATAGTCTTAAAATTCCAGGCTGATGTCAGGAAGTCTTCTCCATATTAACAAAATCTGGAACCTGGCTTCCCATAGAACAACTACTGGTCAGCCAATTCAAAATTTCAAATCAAAGTATTAGATTCTTCCTGAGAATATTGGGCTGGATTTTATCGTCTTCTACAAGCAATTCAGCATCTACCCTTACGTTTTCATAATTATGCAAGTGACTGGGATGATTCAGGGGGCCAAGCCGAATACGAATCAATTAAAGACCTTAAGTCAGCAGTTCCCACACTGTGGCTGGAGTCGAACTGGACAAAGCCAACCACCAGTTTTCCCCAGTCCCCTATTGCCACTTATGGGGCAGAAATTCCCTCCAAACTATCAACGGTCTCTAAACGGGATTACCACACGCCACACCTACCCCAACACTTGAGCCAGCACCTCATAATATAGTCCATAGAACTGAGCTGGGGAAATGGAGTTAAGGTGCCAGTCAGTCACAATCAAAGTAAATGGTGAGAACTGGCTGAGAGACAGCACAGCCAACTCTTATTCCCATACGCAGTCAGAGATATAAGAACTAGACACCTGCCTTTCCAATCTAATAGATTACCATGTCAAAACATTGTGTTTTTTAAACTGAGGGGTGGTGATGGTGGGGGAAAAAAATAACTAAATATGGTATGAAGAGGTACACATGAAACAGATTGGCAAGATATTCAGAGATGCACGTGCAAGTAACAGACAGTGCTGAAGATGCTACATATCAGTAAGAGACAGCGCTGAAGATGTTACTTATCAGTAAGAGACAGTGCTGAAGATGTTACATATCAGTGACAGTGCTGAAGATGTTACATATCAGTAAGTGACTCAGTGACAGTGCTGAAGATGTTACATATCAGTAAGTGACAGTGCTGAAGATGTTACACATCAGTGACAG
>NW_025153231.1:0-1408 GCF_004010195.1 Chiloscyllium plagiosum | reverse complement strand
AAAGCAAAGCTTGATTAGAAATACTCAGCATGGTTTTGTGACGGGCAGGTAATGTCTCACAAGCCTTATTCAATTTTTTGAGGGTGTGACAAAACAACTTTATGAAGATTGGATATTGACAGGATGCAGGGTTGGGCTGAGAAGTGACAGATGGAGTTCAAACTGGAAAAGTGTGAAGTGATTCATTTTGGAAGATTGAATTTGAATGCAGATGACAAGATTAAAGGCAGGATTCTTGGCAGTGTGAAGGAACAGAGGGATCTTGGGGTCCACATCCAGAGATCCCTTAAAGTTGCCGCCCAAGTTGATCGGGTTGTTAAGAAGGTATATGGTGTGTTTCGGTAGCTGGAGGGAATTGTGTCCAAGAGCAGCAAGGTTATACTGAAGTCCAATAAAGCCTTGGTTAAACCACACTGGGAATATTGTGTTCAGTTCTGGTTGCCTCACTATAGGAAGAATGTGGAAGCTTTAGAGAGGGTGCAGTGGAGATTTACCAGGATGCTGCCTGGACTGGAGGGCATGTCTTATGAAGAAATGTTGAAGGAGCTAGGGTTTTTCTTGTTGAAGTGAAAAAGGATGAGAGGTAACTTGATAGAGGTAAACAAGATGATGACAGGCATAGATAGAGTGGATACCAGAGACTTTTTCCAGGGCAGAAATGGCTATCATGAGGGGGCATAATTTTAAGGTGATTGGAGGAAGGTTTAAGGGAGATGTTGGAGGTAGGTTCTTTACACAGAGTGTGGTGGGTGCATGGAATGCACTGCCAGAGTGGTAGTAGAATCAGATAGATTAGGGACATTTAAATGACTGTTGGATAGGCACATGGATAATAGTAAAAGGTAGGATATGAAGGTTAGTTTGATCTTAGAGTGGGATAAAAGGTTGGCACAACATCGAGGGCTGAAGGGCCTCTACTGTACTGTACTGTTCTATGTACTATGTTCTATATTCTATGTTCGCTGTTCTACACCCCAAGCCTAGGCAGCCTGTCTCCCAATGATCGAATAAGATGCCAAATTGGAGACCAAGTTAGGGGCAGGCTCAAGTTGTGAACTCAGGTCTTCAATAGGGAACTAGAGATTGAGCTGGAGAAAAAAATTAGATGGGTTATAGTGAGAAAGAGGGAGGTGGGACCAATTGGGGATGTGTTTCCTCCAATGAGCAATATGTGAATAGTGGTATTCCCAGGGATCTGTGCTGGGACCTCAGCTTTTTATGATATTTCTCAATAACTTAGATGAACACATAGAGAGCTATATATCTAAGGTTGCTGACCACACTGACTGAGGGGAGGGAGGGTGGAAGACAGGGAGGGTGGAGGACAGCGAGGAGGTTGAGAACAAGATGAGAATTTTAAAATCAAATGTCGGTTAGCGAGCACGGTGTGGGATGGGAGAATGGGACT
>NW_025153230.1:1253-1408 GCF_004010195.1 Chiloscyllium plagiosum | reverse complement strand
CCCAACATGAGCAAAACTAATGTAGTGTACAAAACTCCATGCAAGGACTGCACAAAACACTATAAGGGACAAACAGGAAGACAGCTAACGATCCGCATCCATTAACATCAACTAGCCACGAAACGACACGACCAGCTATCCCGAGTAGCCACACA
>NW_025153230.1:0-725 GCF_004010195.1 Chiloscyllium plagiosum | reverse complement strand
TGTGAGGCAGCAGTGCTAAACACAGTGCCATTATGCCACCTCGTGAGGATGATGATGAGGTACAATACAGTACATGTATTGTTTAAGTACGTGTGAAACCCAACACGATATTTTGAACGATGTCATCTCCTGGATGTACGTAGCTGAGAAACAGGAGGGACTAAGGATTATTCCTGGAGGGACACCAAATAAAGGAATTCAGAAAGGAAAGGCAAAGTGGAGATGGAGCAAGAATTTCCAACGACAGTGAGCTCAAATATTAGATTTAGCGGAATGGGTGAGAAGGACATAACGAGAAAAGACAGACAGAACAAAGAACAGTATCTGAGATGTGGTGAGGGAGACTGATGAGGAGGAGGAGAAGGCAACGTTTTAGTGTCTGTAGTTTAGTGAGGCTAGGGGAAAGGGTCAAGATGAGCTCTCATTAAGCTTGACAAGAAAATGGAGAAAGCTGTTAGTTTAAGACTCAAACGGTGAGAACCACGTGAGGCAGTTTGGCTTGGTAGGCTAATGGAAGGGATGGAAGCAGCAGAGGCAGCTGATCGGATTGTCTCAATATTAGTGACAGAGAAACTGCATGTGCTCCTCACTTGTTGGGGAGAATGGAGAAGACAGGATGATGGACAATGTTCAACAAAGAAAGAAATCCTGGGTTAGTGATATTTAAAATGAGTGAACAAACCTGATGTATTTATCCAGAATATTAAAATGTATAACTGAAGTCC
>NW_025153229.1:0-1408 GCF_004010195.1 Chiloscyllium plagiosum | reverse complement strand
GTGCGAGCGCACTGGAGGGAGAGAGAGAGTGTGTGCGAGCGCACCGGAGCGAGAGAGAGAGAGTGCGAGCGCACTGGAGTGAGAGAGAGAGTGCGAGCGCACTGGAGCGAGAGAGAGAGTGCGAGCGCACTGGAGCGAGAGAGAGAGTGCGAGCGCACTGGAGCGAGTGCGAGCGAGAGAGAGTGCGAGCGCACAAGAGAGTGCGAGCGAGAGAGAGTGCGAGCGCACTGGAGCATGCGAGCGAGAGAGTGCGAGCGCACTGGAGCATGCGCGCGAGAGAGTGAGCGAGCGCCCTGGAGCATGCGCGCGAGAGAGTGAGCGAGCGCACTGGAGCATGCGCGCGAGAGAGCGAGCGAGCGCACTGGAGCGTGCGCGCGAGAGAGCGAGCGAGTGCACTGGAGCGTGCGCGCGAGAGAGCGAGCGAGTAACAGAGTGCGAGCGCACTGGAGCGAGCGAGAGAGAGAGTGCGAGCGCACTGGAGCGTGCGAGCGAGTAACAGAGTGCGAGCACACTGGAGCAAGCGAGAGAGAGAGCGTGTGCGAACACATGTGTGAGTGGTGTCACATGTCATGCAACATGAACCGTAGATCCCTGTTGAGGCCTTCCTCCTTGGTACGGAGCTTGGCTGTCAGTCTCTGCCCAGCGACTCTACGTTGTTGTGTATCCCAAAGTCTACCTTGAATTGAATTGAATTTATTGCCACGTGTACCAAGGCACAGTAAAAAGCTTTGTCTTGCAAGCAATACAGGCAGATTTACTGGCATAGTGTACAGGCGGACATAGTTAAGTAGCATAGGTAAGTAAATAATAGGTAAACGGCGACAAAAACCAAAACACAGGTACTGGCGACTGCCAAGAGTTTGAGAGTCCATTCAGTATTCTAACGACAGTAGGGTAGAAACTGTTGCAAAACCAGCTGGTGCGTGTGTTCAGGCTTCTGTACCTTCTCCCCGATGGTAGAGGTTGTAGAAAAACATTACCAGGGTGGGATGGATCTTTGAAAATGCTGGCGGCCTTTCCCTGACAGCGGGCCTGGTAGATGGATTCTATAGATGGGAGTTTGGCCTTAGTGATTGTCTGGGCTAAGTTCACCACTCTCTGTAACCGTCTCCAATCTTGAATGGTACAGTTGCCATACCAGGTAGTGATACATCCAGACAGAATGCTCTTGATAGTGCACCTATAAAAGTTGGCAAGGATATTCACCGTTATGTCAAATTTCCTCAGCTGCCCTTGACGGCTGAAATGCTCCCTGACTGAGAGCGAGCCTTCCTGTTGGGCAATCGTTGCACAGTGTCCATTCATCCATTGTCATAGCATTGCTTGGTTTTGCCAATATACCTTGCCTGCAGTGTATGAGAGAAGATGTTGGCCGAGTCACATGAGTACCTGTTGCACATGTTGTGGG
>NW_025153228.1:0-1408 GCF_004010195.1 Chiloscyllium plagiosum | reverse complement strand
TTCTTCTATGTTCTATGTTCTATGTTCTATATTCACTACTCTCTATCTGAATAAGTCTCTCCTTATATAAAAGTCTTCCCTTTACTCTAAGGCTGTGCCCTTGGGTCCTAGTTTCTCCTACCTGGAAACATCTTCCCAATATCTACTCTATCCCGGCCATACAGTATTTTTTATTTTACAATTATATCCCTCCTCAACTTTCTAAACTCCATGTGTAGACCCAGTGCCCTCAAACGTTTCTCATATGTTAAGCTTTTCATTCCTTGGACTACCACTGTGTATCTTCTATGAACACACACCAAGGCCACTACATCCTTCCTGAGATATGTGGCCCAAAACTGTGCACAATACTCCAAATGTAGTCTGATTAGAGCCTTATAGAGCCTCAGAAGCACACCTCTGCTTTTGTATTCACACCCTCTCAAAATATATGCCATCATTGCATTTGCCTTTCTTACTACTGACACGAGGAGAAAGTGAGGTCTGCAGACGCTGGAGATCAAAGCTGAAACTTTATTGCTGGAACAGCACAGCAGGTCAGGCAGCATCTAGGGAACAGAAGATTCGACGTTTCAGGCACATGCCCTTCTTCAGGAATGACTACTGACACAACCTGCAAGTTTACCTTGTGAGATTCCTGGACTAGAGCTCCCAAGTTGGGGATTTAAAAGTGTGGGCATTTTGAACATTGGAAAGAGAGCAACTGCCATTGAGACAGATGCAAGGAATTAGGAAGCACTCTGTATCTAAGGTGCTTTTTCATATGAAAGATGAAAAAAAGGAAGCAACCCAGGGAGGTCATTAGCCAGAAGAAGAAAGGCACAGTAGAGGACAACTGCTGTGTGGTTTTGAAATGAAGTTGATGTAATTTTAATAAGTGTCTTAATCGAACAGCATATTGTTACATAGTTGGAGGCAGGTAATAAACAGTTAAGACAAAGGGTTGTGAATAGTTATTGTTTAATGTTCACTTTTAGAGTTAAAAAATAAATTGATGTTATTTTATTTAAATAGTGGAAGTTGGGAATAAATGGAAGTTCTCTGTCACTCATATTTGAACAGATTACGAGGTGAGGTGAGCTTTTCTGGGTACTTGGTTTATTTACCGAAGAGGTTCTCCGCCGTGTCACACTGTCTAATCAACTTTAAAAATGCCTGCATTCTTATATCCCCTAACATCGGATCGTCGTAAGGGTTCAATGTTG
The DNA here is from genome assembly GCF_004010195.1 of Chiloscyllium plagiosum. Lineage (NCBI taxonomy): Eukaryota > Metazoa > Chordata > Chondrichthyes > Orectolobiformes > Hemiscylliidae > Chiloscyllium > Chiloscyllium plagiosum. The sequence continues at coordinate 203 of NW_025153228.1, read as the reverse complement.
GCAAAGCAAGAAATTCAAATTCAATTGGATTTTTGTATCCTGGGGCAAAATTCAAACAGATTGGTTAAATTCAAATTGTTGTCAAAACAGCAATCAAAACTCAAGTATCCATTTCACAGCCAAACATTGCGTAATTTCAATTTTCCAGTACACTGTGGAACGGCCATCTAGTCATAGAACATAGAAGAATACAGCGCAGTACA
>NW_025153227.1:0-1408 GCF_004010195.1 Chiloscyllium plagiosum | reverse complement strand
GGCCTCAGCACAGACTCCTGGCCTCAGCACAGATACATGGCCACAGCACAGACTCCCGGCCTCAGCACAGACACCTGGCCTCTGCACAGTCACCTGGCCTCAGCACAGTCACCCGGCCTCAGCACGGACACCTGGCCTCAGTAAGGACACCCAGCCTCAGTAAGGACTCCCAGCCTCAGCACAGACACCCGGCCACAGCACAGACACTCGGCCGCAGCACAGACACCCGGTCTCAGCACAGATGCCTGGCCTCAGCACAGACTCCTGGCCTCTGCACAGACACCTGGCCTCAGCACAGACTCCCGGCCTCAGCACAGACTCCCGGCCTCAGCGCGGACACCTGGCCTCAGCACAGACACCCGGCCTCAGCACAGACTCCCAGCCTCAGCACAGAGACCCGGCCTCAGCACAGACTCCCGGTCTCAGCACGGACACCTGGCCTCAGCACAGACTCCCTGTCTCAGCACTGACTCCCGGCCTCAGCACAGACGCCTGGCATCAGCACAGACCCCTGGCCTCAGCACAGACCCCTGGCCTCTGCACACTCACCTGGCCTCAGCACAGACACCCGGCCTCAGCACGGACACCCAGCCTCAGTAAGGACACTCAGCCTCAGCAGAGACACCCGGCCTCAGCACGGAATCCCAGCCTCAGTACGGACGCCCGACCTCAGCACGGACACTCGACCTCAGCACAGACACCCGGTCTCAGCACAGAAACCTGGCCTCAGCACAGACTCCCGGTCTCAGCACAGACACCCAGCCGCAGCACAGACACCCGGTCTCAGCACAGATGCCTGGCCTCAGCACAGACTCCTGGCCTCTGCACAGACACCTGGCCTCAGCACAGACTCCCGGCCTCAGCACGGACTCCCGGCCTCAGCACGGATACCGGGCCTCAGCACGGACACCCGGCCTCAGCAAAGACTCCCGGCCTCAGCAGGGACTCCCGGCCTCAGCAGAGACACCCGGCCTCAGCACAGACACCTGGCCTCAGCACAGACTCCTGGCCTCTGCACAGACACCTGGCCTCAGCACAAACTCCCGGCCTCAGCACAGACTCCCGGCCTCAGCACACACAACCGGCCTCAGCAGAGACTCCCGGCCTCAGCACAGACTCCCGGCCTCAGCACAGACTCCCGGCCTCAGCACAAACACCTGGCATCAGCACGGACTCCCGGCCTCAGCACGGACACCCGGCCTCAGCACAGACTCCCGGCCTCAGCACAGACTCCCGGCCTCAGCACGGACACCCGGCCTCAGCACGGACTCCCAGCCTCAGCACAGACTCCCGGCCTCAGCACAGACACCGGCCTCAGCACAGACTCCCGGCGTCAGCACAGACTCCCGGCCTCAGCACAGACACCCGGCCTAAGCACGGACTCCCGGCCTCAGCACACACACCGGCC
>NW_025153226.1:0-1408 GCF_004010195.1 Chiloscyllium plagiosum | reverse complement strand
GAATCTGGTGGGTGTGGTAAGAGTTTGGGGAGCTGAATGTGTCTGGTGGTGGTATTCCACTGGAGGTGGCAGAAATGGCACCTAATGATCCTCTGGGTGTGGATGCTGGTGGGATGTTAGGTGAGGGCCACAGGAACCTTATTGCAGTTGTGGGAGGGAAGGGAAAGGATGAGAGTGGAAGTGTGGGAAATGGGTCAGACCCAGCTGAGGGCCCTGTCAGCCACAGTGCTGGGGAATCCTTGGTTGGGGAAGAGGGTGGACATTCCCTGTCCCATGGAAGGTGGCATCATGGGAACATATGCAGTGGAGACAGAGGAACTGGGAGAATGCAATAGAGTCTTTACAGGAAGTAGATTGTGAAGATGTATGGTCAAGATAACTGTGGAGTTGGTGAGTTTGTAGAGTATATTGGTGGCCTAACCCCAGAGATAGAAATGGATGTGGAGAAAAGGAAGGGAGCAGTCGGAGATGGTCCAGGCGAAGGTGAGGGCGGAGCGCAAATTGGAAACAAAATAGATAAGAGAGGGAAGCAGCATTGATGATATCGGGGATTGAGTCGTGAGTGAGGGCTGGAGTAGGACTTGAACGAGAAATGTTCCACGTCCCCACAAAGAGACAGGCAGAACGAGGGCCCGTACACGTACCCATGGTTACCCGTCTGACCTGAGGAAAGTGAAAGGACTGAAAGGACATCACAAAACCCACGTTCACTAATGTCCTTTCGGGAAGGTAATCTGACATCCTTACCTGGTCTGGCCTACACGTGACTCTGGTCCCACCCTAATGTGGCTGTCTGCCCTCTGGCCGATAAGTGCTGGCTTATGAATGAATGAGAAAAGGAGTTATTCAAAGTGAGGTTGCACTTGGCCAGGCAGAGGAGGCTGGGGGATGGGGAGAGTTCCGGCCCTTTCTCAAGGTTGATGTGGAGAAATGGATCTGAAAAGGGTGTGCACGTCCTTGATGAAGAGGAGGAGCCCGTGAACTGGAATTTCGGAAACAGGTGAAGGGAGCGAATTGGACATGGGTGAAGGGGTCAGTGGGACGGGAGAGGACTCTTGTCCAAAGAAATGGGTGAAGGTGACACAGGAAGAGTTCAACATCATGCCGTATCCAAAATTCATTGGGGGGAGGGTGGGGAGGACGGGGAGGACGCAGAGGGGTAAAGCTGAGATCTTTGCTGACTATAGAACATTCTGCATCAGAGAGCGGGAGGTCAGAAGGGATAGTAAAAACATGGCAGGAGGTGACATTAGGAGGGGGCATAGATTCAGGTGGAAGGGGAGGGGAGGAAGGTGCCACAGGGGGATGGGTATCTCTGGGTTGTTGCAACTTGTGTTACTTAATGCCTGAAAGGCCAAAACAAAGTTTCTTGTTAGTGTCGAAAGAGCTGGCGGATGATGTGGAACTG
>NW_025153225.1:0-1408 GCF_004010195.1 Chiloscyllium plagiosum | reverse complement strand
CAGCAATGTAACTGCACCCTTCTTATTTCACAGTGCCACCCATAATGCCTCACTACCCAAGATCTCCATAGTGCACTCCTTTAGCACAGCCGTGATATCGTCCCCGATCAGCAATGCAACTCCACCCCCCCTCCCCCCTGTTTTACTTCCCTCCCTGTCCTGTCTGAAGCGTCTATATCCTGGAACATGTAGTAGCCAATCATCATGCCCTTCCTTCAACCAAGTCTCTGTGATTGCAATTACGTCATACTCCCAGGCACCAATCCAAGCCCTAAGTTCGTCTGCCTTACACACTATACTCCTTGCATTAAAGTAGATGCATTTCAGGCCACCAGTTTTTTTGCGTTCATCTGCTCTCTGCCTACTCTTCCCTTTATTAATGCTATCTTCATAATTGTTACCATCTCCAGTCTCCACCTCCTCACTGCCTACTTGTTTTCTCTTCTGGTTCCCAGCCCCCTGCCACATTAGTTTAAAACCTCTCATGGAATACAGGGAGATCTAGCCATTTGGATACGGAACTGGCTCAAATGTAGAAGACAGAGGATGGTGGTGGAGAGTTGTTTTTCAGACTGGAGGCCTGTGACCAGTGGAGTGCCACAAGGATCGGTGCTGGGTCCACTACTTTTCATCATATATATAAATGATTTAGATGAGAGCATAAGAGGTACAGTTGGTAAGTTTGCAGATGACACCAAAATTGGAAGTGTAGTGGACAGCGAAGATGGTTACCTCAGGTTGCAACAGGATCTTGATCAGATGGGCCAATGGGCTGAAAATTGGCAAATGGAGTTTAAATCAGATAAATGCGAGGTGCTGCATTTTTGAAAGCAAATCTTTGCAGGACTTATACACTTAATGGTAAGGTCCTAAGGAGTGTTGCTGAACAAAGAGACCTTGGCATGCAGGTTCATAGTTCCTTGAAAGCGAAGTCGCAGGTAGATAGGATAGTGAAGAAGGTGTTTGGTATGCTTTTTTTTATCAGTCAGAATATTGAGTCCAGGAATTGGGAGGTCATGTTGTGGCTGTACAGAAAATTGGTTAGGTCACTGTTGGAATATTGCATGCAATTCTGGTCTCCTTCCTAACAGAAAGATGTTGTGAAACTTGAAAGGGTTCAGAAAAGATTTACAAGGATGTTGCCAGAGTTGGAGGATTTGAGCTATAGGGAGAGGCTGGACAAGCTGGGGCTGTTTTCCCTGGAGCATTGGAGGCTGAGAGGTGACATTATCGAGGTTTAAAAAATTATGAGGGGCATGGATAGGGTAAATAGACAAAGGCTTTTCCCTGGGGTTGGGGAGTCCAGAACTAGAAGGCATAGGTACCTAGTGAGAGGGGAAAGATATAAAAGAGACCTAAGGGGCAACTTTTTCACGCAAAGGGTGATACGTGTATGGAATGAGCTGCC
>NW_025153224.1:0-1408 GCF_004010195.1 Chiloscyllium plagiosum | reverse complement strand
AACAAGCACGGGGATATTATGCAAACTCCACAATCATGGTCGCCTGAGGTTGGAATTGAGACTGGCTCCTTGTTGCCGTGAAATAGCAATGCTGAGCACTATGCCACCACGCCACTCGACAAATCTCTGCTCGTTATTTGTGGCTGGCTAAAGGAATTCTCCTGAATTCTTTCTGTCACTGAATCCGATACAGTCTGAGAGCTTTGTCATTGGTCATATCACTAAGCTGGTTTCATTTATAATCTGCTGTGAAACGAAGTGGAGGGTGAAGAGGAAATGAAACAGCGACACTTAAATCTCGTTTAGAATAGGGATGATAAGAAATTCAACCCGATGTAACTTATTCAAGTGGGAAATCCCTTGCCCAGGGGTTGGTGTGACGTTTATCGAGGCTGAATTCATTCGAAATTCGATAGACAAAGGAATGATAGAAAATTGTGTATTCATAGTAACGTGTAGCTGTGGCCATAAAAAGATGAACCATGATCTTACGCACTTGTCGTTTGGTGTCAAAGGGGCAAGTGAACCAGTCGTGCTCCTCAGTGCTATGACCAAATGTTCCACTCAACGTTTCGAATCTGCAACACAGGAGCAGATAGAGGCAACTTTGATGATTCGGTGTACTTTGAAAAATATTTTTGAAAAATCCAGCGAGGTCCAGAAGAGACTCGCACCTCACCCCGCCCGTTCCCATACGCACACCCCGTGGCCCACATCGTTCTTTCCAAGCTTCCCGTCTTAGCTGCTTTTGCTCCAGATGTCGGTCATGCGGCAGACCGACATTCACTGTCATTTGAGCCCGCATACCCATGCTTCAAACAAAACCTCTCAACTCCAATTTCATCTCACCTCCTTTAATCCCTGAACTCGCTCATATGTCAAACTCAACCACCTGAGTGTAAATATATTCGTTGATCTATACTCCATAACGATCTGCACTACTGAATTCCAGACTTTCGCTGTCTTATGATAGTAGGGATTTCTTTGCAATCTGATTTAAATCGACGTCCTTATTCTGTTTCAGTGTCCTCAAGTTCGATACTCTGCCCAGAAGTGGAAACAGCCATCTCAACATCCTTCTTGTCAATCATCTTTTGTATCGTGTATGATTCCAGACTATCAATCGGCATTAGTTTAAACTACAATGCATATTCACCTTACTATTGTTGACAACGTCAGTTAGTGATTCCATTCTAGGAATAGCGTCATGTCCTAACGTCGTTACTTGCTGCACCAGCATGCTGATGTTATGTTTCAGACACAGGAACACCCCAATCTCTTCTCCGTTTTTGAAGTCTCTCGATATACGTGATTGCATGAAACTGTTTTTCAATTGGCTGACCACATACTTGCTTGGAATGAACTCAGCTCTCAGTTTTTAATACAATAAATTATCTTAACTGGAGGC
>NW_025153223.1:0-1408 GCF_004010195.1 Chiloscyllium plagiosum | reverse complement strand
TTAGGTCAAAATAATATTATGTTTTGAGGGTTTTTCATGAGATTTTATTTGGGATTTTGGAGACTGTTTTTCCATTTAAGTTAATCAGAGTAAGTTAGCAAGCAACAAATGGTTTTTGAAAAAAACATACTGGCACATAGTCTAATCAAACATCCATCACCTTAAACATGTTTGCTGTGCTCTGGTGAGGTCTCTGCTAAGTGGGAGCAAGATTGTCTCAAACACAGTCACTGCACCTCAGATAATTCACTGTATATGAGATGATTTGAGATAATACATTTTAGGAAACATATAAAAGCAAATCTTTGTGAAGTACAGCAGTAATATTGAATTACATAATTAACAGTGAGTTCATTTCAGTAGCATTCACCACCTCTTCCCCCATATTGCAGCTCCTGACCTCATGCAGCTTTCTGTTTGCTCCTTATTGCAGCCACTCTCTCCCATTTGCGAAAATCTCTCCTTTGTAGCTCCTTCTATCCTATGCAGTGAATTCTCTCTTTGCTGCCTCTCTCCCCCTTTTCACACCGATTTCTACAGTTATAGAACATAGAACATAGAAGAATACAGCGCAGTACAGGCCCTTGGGCCCTCGATGTTGCGCCGATCCAAGCCACCTAAACTAATCTGTCTCTGTCCTCATTTCTCCCTCCCCAGCCTCACAGCACACTCCCCACCCCTCTCCCATCTAACAAACTGGCTCCAGGGCTCCAGTCTCACCCTACCTCTTGTCCCTCCAATAGTCTGCAGCCTCCCTATCTCAAACCTCAGGGCTCCTACTTCCTCTGTCTCAAAAGCCTTGCTCATTGCCGCCACTCACCTTCTCTCAGTTCTGACAATCAGAGGCTGTTTCTATGCCACTGTCACTGCTGATTGGAGATGATTGGAGGAGTAGATCCTTGTAGATTCTGTCCATTCTACCTGCAGGGATGACTTTTCTCTGAGTGATCACCCCTGTGGTTGAACTTTCCTGAGTGTTTTTAGGAAGGGGTTCACCTCTGTCTATTATGAACATTGGACGATTGATCATTTCCGCACTTATCAAGTGCTCAAACTCTCCTAGTGATGGACATTAAGTTGAAGTCTTGTGATCCTGCGCCAGGAGAGTGTAAAACTGGCCAAGCCTGGACCAGTCAGGACGATTAAGAATTGTTATAAAATTCTAATTGGACGAGACAGATTGATGCAGGAAGGATGTTCCCAATGGTGGGGGAGTCCAGAACCAGGAATCACAGTCTAATGATACGGGGGAAACCATTTCGGACTGAGATGAGGAGAAATAACTTCACCCAGAGAGAGCTGAGGCTGTGGGATTCAGAATCACAGAAAGCAGTCGAGGCCAATACGTCGTCTAATTTCAAGGAGTTGGATATATCACTTGGGACTAGAGGGAACAGAGGATGTGGGG
>NW_025153222.1:0-1408 GCF_004010195.1 Chiloscyllium plagiosum | reverse complement strand
GACCTTGGAATTCAGGTGCATGGTTCTCTGAAAATTGATTCAAAGGTAGACAGGGCAGTGAAGAAAGCTTTTGGCACAGTGGCCTTCATCAGTGTATATCACTAAGTATGTAAATTAGGGAGTTACATTGCAATTATACAGGATGCTGGTGAGACCATACTGGGAGCGTTATGTTCAGTTGTGTTCACTTTGCAATGGGAAGGATGATATTAAACTGGAAAGAGTGCAGAAGAAATTTACAAGAATGTTGCAAATGACTCAATGGTCTGAGTTATTGGGAGAGGTTGGACAAGCGAGGACTTTTTACTTTAGATGTATGAGGCTGAGGGGGAATCTGATAGAAGTGTATAAGATCATGGGAGGGATGGACAGAGTGAATGCACTCTGGTTTTTTTTTCTCCCAGGGTTAGGCAATCACGGACAAGACAACATCAATTTAAGGTCAGAGGGGAAACAATAAAAGGGAACCTGAGGATCAACTGCTTTTCACACAGGGGTGATACGCATATGGAATGATGTGCCAGCGGAAGAGGTTGAGGCGGGAACATTTGCAACATTTAAAAGGCATTTGGACAAATACACGGACCGGAAAGGATTAGAAAAATACAGGGCAATGGGGTTAGGGTGAATGGACATTTTTGTCGGAATGGACCAGTTTGGGCCGAAGGGCCTGTCTCCGTGCTGTCGGACTCTATGACTCTAACAACCATTGCTTGTGTACTACTGAATGTTATATTGTACTTTCCCAATTCACTGGAATGAACTTGACCCTCCAGGCTACCATGATGTTTGACAGAATACTCAAGCATTCTATTTTATATGCAGACACCGTGTAAAATGCACCTTATTAATGTCACTATTCCTTAAAAGCTGTTTCAGAGCAAGGTTATTAATTCATCCTTCTGGCCACACAACACCAAATCCAAAATAACCTGCTCTCTAGTTTGCTTCACAACATACTCTTCAACCCACCTCATATGCACTTATCGAATTTAGCTTTCACAGCGGGAGCAGTCACTTAGTTAATGCAGTTTAGACGCAACTTGAGACTAACCAACAAAACTGCAGTATCCATGATATTTGCATATCTAATTTCCAGAGCATATGATGCTCAGATTTCCTGCAACCGTTTTGGTTTCGATATATAACACACCAATATTTGCATCTCCTTGCTATTTTTAAGCTCTAGCTAAACTGATTCTGTGGAATCTGAGGGTCAGCTCTGTGTCATTATTAATGAGAGACTTGGACAAAACATTCAGGGAGTCTCACCTCGACACTGAGATGATCTGAAGAAATACAGGACAAGCATCAATAACCTACCCACTCTGTCAGGATAAGGGTCACCATATTCTCTTTGCTCCCTCACACTCAATGTGTATCTGTTCTCGCACCTACCCCCAGACAA
>NW_025153221.1:0-1408 GCF_004010195.1 Chiloscyllium plagiosum | reverse complement strand
TAGATATGCTGGTGTAACTGACAGATTCAACTGTCCAAATGTCAATAGGAGGAAAAAAGATAGAGCCACAATTTTGTTTCACCTTCCCAGCCCCGGCTCTACATAACCGCGCATGTTCCTTGCTTTTCTCCTTACCCTCATGATTTTTCAAATCTCAATAAGGTCATTCCTCAACCTCCTCCATTCCAGTGAAAATGTCCCAGCCTCTCCCTATAACTCAAACCCTCCAGTCCTGGCAAAGTCCAAGTAAATCCCTCTCTTATAGTATTCTTCCTATTACAGGATGACCAGAACTGTACTCCGTACTCTAAACAAAATGGCCTCACCAACATCCTGTACAACCTCAACATAGAACAAAAAAAATTTACAACCCAGGAACAGGCCCTTCAAGCCTAAGCCAATCCAAATCCCCTGTCTAAACCTATCGTGTAATTCCTGAATCTGTATCCCTCTGCTCTCCCCCTACTCATGCATCTGTACAGCTGCTGAAAATGTGTTGCTGGAACAGCGCAGCAGTTCAGGCAGCATCCAGGGAACAGGAGAATCGACGTTTCGGGCATAAGCCCTTCTTCAGGCCCGAAACGTCGATTCTCCTGTTCCCTGGATGCTGCCTGACCTGCTGCGCTGTTCCAGCATGAACCAAGTACAAACACTAATATACAATTAAATCTTAAATAAATAGCCAAAACCTGTCAAACAAAAAGACAAGAAAAAGACAAAACTCAACTACTAATCTAACCTATAACTAACCAGAGTGTATGATCAAATACCTTACATTATTCAAAAGAAAAAAGGATAACATAGTAATGAAGTAGTGAAGTACATGCTCGGGATGAATTAACATCAAGTCGTAATAAAGCCCGAGCCAGAACTGTTACCTCAACTAAATGAAAGCCCTTGAAAGAATGGCCGAAATATCTGTACCTATGAAATTCAAAAAGGGCTGCCATATTTTATAGAATAATTCAGTTTTTTGGTGCACCATATTTGTAAGGAAGTCAAGGGGAATACATTCCATGATTAATCTGTGCCAATTCGGATGTCCTAGAGGGCCCTCAGCCACCCAGTTTACTAAGATATTTCTCCTTGCAGAGAAGGAGAGAATGGAAAATAATTTCCTCCCGTGCACATCCAGAGAAGGTAAGCTCGAGAAGCCCAGAAGAGGAGATACTGGATCTACTGTAATTTCCGTTCCCAAGATGTCTGTCAGGGCGTTTACTACTTTGGTCCAGTATTTGAGGATCTTATGGCATGTCCATAAGCGGTGTGTAGGAATGCCTACCTCTGTTTTACATTTGGGACACATTGCAGATGCTCCTGCCCTAAATTTTGCCAATCGTTCTGGTGCCATATGGGCCCTATGAAGTATCTTTAATTCATGAACTACATTTGATTGGACCTGATAACC
>NW_025153220.1:0-1408 GCF_004010195.1 Chiloscyllium plagiosum | reverse complement strand
TATGTCAGTACAGACTGTGCCGAGGTGTGTGCTATTACAGACCATGACCAGGTATATGTCAGTACAGACAATGCCCGGGTATATATCAGTACAGACTGTGCCCAGGTGTGTGCTATTACAGTCCATGCCCAGATATATGTCAGTCCAGACTGTGCCCAGATGTGTGCTATTACAATCCATGCCCAGATATATGTCAGTCCAGACTGTGCCCAGATGTGTGCTATTACAATCCATGCATAGGTATATGTCAGTACAGACTGTGCCCAGGTTTGTGCTATTACAGTCCACGTGGAGGTATATTTCAGTACACACTGTGCCCAGGTGTATGCTCCCATAGAAAATGTCCAGGTATATGTCAGTACAGACTGTGCCCAGGTGTCTGCTATTACAGACCATGCCCATGTATGTGTCAGCACAGACTGTGCCCAGGTGTGTGCTGTTGCAGACCATGCCCAGGTATATGTTGGTACAGACCATGCCCAGGTATATATCAGTACAGACTGTGCTCAGGTGTGTACTATTTCAGACTATGCCCAGGTGTGTGCTATTACAGACCATGCCCAGATATATGTCAAAACAGACTGTGCCCAGGTGTGTGCTGTTACAGACCATGCCCAGGTATATGTCGGTACAGACCATGCCCAGGTATATATCAGTACAGACTGTGCTCAGGTGTGTACTATTTCAGACTATGCCCAGGTGTGTGCTATTACAGACCATGCCCAGATATATGTCAAAACAGACTGTGCCCAGGCTGGTGCTCACATAGGCCATGTCCAGATATATGTCAGTACAGACTGTGCCCAGGGATGTGCTATAACAGACCATGCCCAGGTATATGCCAGTGCAGACTGTGCCCAGGTGTGTGCTATTACAGACCACACCCAGGTATTGTGCCCAGGTATGGGCTATTACAATCCATGCCCAGGAATATGTCAGTACAGATTGTGCCCAGGTGTGTGCTATTACAGACCATGCCCAGCTATATGTCAGTATAGACTTTGACCAGGTGTGTGCTTTTACAGTTCACACCCAGGTACATATCAGTATAGACTGTGCCCAGGTTTGTGCTATTGCAATCCATGCCCAGGTATATGTCCGTACAGACTGTGCCCAGGTATGTGCTATTAAAGAACATGCCCAGGTATATGTCAGTACAGACTGTGCCCAGGTGTATGCTATTTCAGACCACGCCCAGGTATATGTCAGTACAGACTGTGGCCAGGTGTACGCTATAACAGAGCACACCCAGGTATATGTCAGTACAGACTGTGCCCAGGTGTGTGCTGTTACAGACCATGCCCAGGTATACGTCAGTACAGACTGTGCCCAGGTATATATCAGTAAAGACTGTGTCCAGGTGTGTGCTATTACCGACCATGCCCAGGTATATGTCAGTACAGACTGT
>NW_025153219.1:0-1407 GCF_004010195.1 Chiloscyllium plagiosum | reverse complement strand
AAAACGAAAGAAAAACGCAAATGAGTTGACGCTCAGTGAACTGACACCCAGTTTGATGTAACGGTGCAGAAGAAACCTGAACAGGCAGAGGTTCAGGCAGAGGTGTTTAGTCCTGCTGAACAGGCAGAGGATCAAGCAGAGGTGTTTAGTCCTGATAGGCTAATGGACTTACAACAGATATATACATGTTATTGACTTAAAGATAGAATCCTAAAATTAAAATGGAGACCCCGATAGGTTAGTGCAGAAGGGAAATGGGCCGAAGTGCACCACATAATGTTACCTGTAGCATACAATGTTATGGCTCGCACATATACTAATTGCAGGCGGTCACCTCGGTGTACAGAAGACTCAGGCTAAGGTACAGAAGCATTTCTAGTGGCCTGGAATGCACAAGGACGTGGTTAATTTTTTTTTTGTACATGACATACATACCAAATGGTAGGTAAGTAACAGGCAGTAATAAAACCAGCACCTTTTTTGCCAATTACTGCATTCGAAGAACATTTCACGTGGGTTACGATTAATTGTGTAGCTCCCCTTCCTAAAATAGAAGTGGAAAACTATATTTACTGACAATGATGAATGTGTCTACCAGATTTCCAGAAGCAATTCCATTATGGAATGTTAAGATAAAAAAGGAGATGGAGGGGTTGGTAGCTTTCTTTACTCGCTGTGGGCTAGGCAGTAAGATTCAGTCAGACCAAGGATGTCATTTTACCGCTCAGCTGTTTATGAAGTCACGGATAGGTTCAGCATACAGCAGTCTAAATCAACTGCGTCAGAACCTGAATCCCAGGGAGCCTTGGAAAGTTAGCACCAGACGCTGAAGACCATGTTAACAGCGTACTGTTATGATCACCCGAATGATTGGAATAAAGGTGGCCCATTATATTGTTTGCAATTAGAGATGCCCCAAATAAATCTCCTCAGTTTACTTCCTCTGAGTTAATATTCGTTTGTGAAGTGAGAGGTCCTTTGAAATTAATAAAATATAAATTGACAGGACCGAAGTCGGAAATCTTACACTTGGATTCTGTGTGTGAGGTGAAGGACACAGTAGATGGAGTAGGTGAGTTAGCTAAATAGTATCTGAAGAGCACAACATAGAGTGAAGCAGGTGGCAGATAAAAACTCTGAAACTTTGAGGATTTCCCGTGCGGATGACATATTTGTATTGCCACCAGTGGTAAGAAATCTCTTCAAAGCCAGGTTTAGTGGCCCCTTACAAATTAAAAAAAAAAATGTGGAGCCAGTTAAGTTACCTAGTAAAGATACTGGAGATGACAGAAAAACTTCATCGAGTATTTCATTTGGATGAATAATGCACCAGCCACATTTAAGACTCAGGAAAAGATCTGTGGCCAGATGAGCAAATTGTGCAGTTTATCTGTATGATGTAGTGAT
>NW_025153218.1:0-1407 GCF_004010195.1 Chiloscyllium plagiosum | reverse complement strand
GCCACAATCTGGCAGGAGCCAGTTTACCAGAGGTCACTGAAACCCATGGTCCCCAAAAGGCGATTAATCTTTGAGCTAAATAAACACAGAATCCCACTCACACGGTGCAGCCTATCGACCAGGCCTCAGGACCGTGTCCCCTCTGGAGAAAGCTGTTGTTCAAAGGTCGCCTGATCCTAAAGATTCTCTCTTTGAATCTTCAAGTGGCCCTTGGGAGGAAAGAGACAGCATTCATTGAAAAGAGAAAAATCATTACAGAATGATCGCACATCAAGATCCCAGGTTTCCTCTCTCAGTGACACAGTCAATCTCTCAGCAACACCCAAACATAAATATATCTGGCAATGAGCTACATTTTTATGCTAAAGCTTTGGAAAAACTTTGAAATGACGGATTAGCTGATTAAAGCACATACTGCCTGCAGTGATAGCATTGGGGCAGCTGGTGCACAGCAAGATCCCACATGCAACAATGCAGCCGGAGCTAATTACTCTGATCATTTCTCCCCTCTGTGATGCTGCTTCAGTTTAATTATTTCCTGTCACCCCAGAATCAAACATTACAGTGATTTCACAATCTCAAAATGCCTCTCCCCCTCTCTTCCCTTCTCTTTCCCCTGCTCTCTCAATTCTTTAAACACTTCTCTCACTCTTTCTCTCACTGTTGAATTTTCTCATCCTGCCCTCTCGATAACCCACATTACTCTGACTCTATGAGAAGTCTTTAGAGAGGGTCAGATGATTTGGGTTTTAATTCTTCCCTCGGGCAGTCCTGCCTCTCAGATCCTGGGAATTGACACAATTTAGTCCCAGGCTTCAAACCTGTTTTAAAAATGACAGGGCCACAATCTGACAGGAGCCAGTTACCCAGAGGCCTTTAAAACTCAGAGTCCCCCAGAGGAGATTAAATCTTGGGGTAAATAAACACGTGAGCCGCCACGGGTGCAGCCTGTCGACCAGGCCTCAGGCCTCAGGCCCATGCTCCCCGTCTGGAGGTTGGTCTTTCCTGGCCTCGAATATTTTGGATCTTCATGTTGCAACTTTCCAAACAAAAGTTCTTCAGGATAAAAGAGAGAAAAGATGAGTTGAAATGGGGAGCGAGAGCATTTTGGAGGCAAGTTACACAGCAAGATCCCAGGTTTAAAAGCACCCCCCTGCCCATCCCCAATGTATCAAAATATCTAACACAGTCATCAGTTAGGATGGAACATGGTGTGGGAACAGATCTTACCAGTGATTGGTGGAGGATATTGAGGGAAAGGCATCAGGTTATTACACTCTGCAGTGACCTGGGAATAATTGCCTTTTACTGAAAACAGTTCCCAACTTGTATGTGCCTGTAGCTCCTACCAGTCTGAAACCATCATTATCCTCACATGACTCTGAGTCTTGTCTCATGACTGAGTCA
>NW_025153217.1:0-1407 GCF_004010195.1 Chiloscyllium plagiosum | reverse complement strand
CACTCACACACACACACACTGACTCACACTGGGGTACGGGCTCACACACACACACACAGACTGACTCACACTGGGCTGTATAGTTCTGGACTCCCCCCACCCTGTAAACTATTCTGAAGGAGATCCTGATAAAGAGACAGGAGTAAATGTTTGAAACTGCGACATATGGGGACAACTAGTTGCTTTGGGGACTATGTTCATTTGATGGAGAGTGACACAGAATGGTTTTCAAAGGAGGAATACGTGGTCTGAACAGACAACAGGGAAGAGAGGCCATTTTGTGTTCTGGAGGACCCTGGCAACATGGCCACCATTTTGTTTTATCCTGAATTCCTTCTGAGCTGTTTAATCATCTCAAAATATGTCTTTTCAGAAAGAATGGGGAATCTGTCTATGTTTAAATTCCTGGAAAAGTGGCATTGTTAACATTTAAGGTGAAGCGAAATGGGCAACGTTTGTTTAATAAAATGGAGGCACTCCCCTCACTCTCACTCTCTCCCTCTCCTTCCTCGCTTTCTCTCTCAGACCTGATTGTTGTCAATTTTTAATTTAGTTAGAAACTTGGGTGGTTTGGTGTGAGGGGGAGAAACGTAAACAAAACCAAAGTGTAAAATTAGGGATCACCTCTGATGGAATGAGAGGTGAAAGACTAAGGACATCCATAAACTCTCTCGGGGAAAGAGAAGATGGGTACCTTGATTTTTCAGACTTCTCAGCTGGCTTGGAATCCGTGTAGGCCACAGTCAGAGCATGAGGGGAGGCCGTGGCTGAGCAGGTGAAGCCTGCGGCCTAGTGCCGAGCTGGCAAAACCAGGCCTTCTCTAGCGCCCTGCTTCTCTTGGCCATTTTCCCGTTCCGTCACTCACGCTCTCTTTCTCTCATCGCCTCCAGGTTCGGCGTCCATCGGAGGGAACAACATCCAGCCCCACGTGCTCTTCGTACATTCCTACAGGGCCCCGGCCTTCTGCAACTACTGTGGTGAGATGCTGTGGGGCCTGGTGCGGCAAGGCCTGAAATGTAACGGTGAGGAAAATGGGGCTGCGGGTGGTCTACACGCGGTCAGATCTCCTCGTGCCTTCTCTTCTTATTCAGGGGCATGAGCTTGGCACCTCACTGAGTAAACAGGGAGACCCCAGGAGCCCATAGCCCAGTGAGAGTCAGTGTGTGACTTGCCAGACCAAGGAACTAGGCCGAGAACAGCCAATGGTGCTGGGCCGTTTCAGACAAATTGTCTTTCCCCTTCCTTCCTCGCCCTGACCAGTCTCTCCTCTCTGTCCTACAGGCTGCGGCCTAGACTTCCACAAAAGATGTGCCTTTAACATTCCAAACAACTGCAAAAGGAGCCATCGCCAACTCTCAGCCAGCTCTAACCCCACCCGGACAGCAGGAGGCACCAGCAACCATGAAG
>NW_025153216.1:0-1407 GCF_004010195.1 Chiloscyllium plagiosum | reverse complement strand
AGAGTATCCTACAGTTGCGAACCACACCACTGTGTTTAATGGATTGAAATCGCAACAGGATATAGTCTCAGCCCTTGATATTGTGAATGCGTTCTGGTACATAATGGCAGAATAAGCTGGTGTTTACTGTCGAAGGAAAACAGTACACCTGGATCTAGTTACCTCAGGGATCCCATAATATTCCATTATATCCCACCGATGTATGGCTGATGGAGTTAGTCTATTTAATCTTACCAACATCTCATTACCTCAGTTGGTGAGAAAGAACATATCCAAATATTAAACATAGTATTGTGTCAGTTCAGGCAGGCCGGGCTTAAAATTAACCCACAGAGAGTGCAACTGGGAAGGTGGGTGGAGACGTACCTGGGACATCATATTAGGGAGATCAAATGAGGAAGGCAGAGGGGATAATCCCAGTGGAACGAAAGACCATGATTTAAAAACTATTCACCTGCACATCGCGAAGGGGTAAGGCAAACTTTAGATTGTTTAATTATTGGAGGAATTTTGTGGAAAATTATCCAGAAATGTCAGAACCATCACAAGCCCTGACAAAATCACTGACATTAGCCAGGGGTCAGGGAGTCAGCATATACACAGACAGTCAGCATGCCTTTGGTATTGTTCATGACCATGTGTTGGTCGGGCTCGGTGAGGTACATCATCTTGTCTGGGGGCCACATAGAGCATGAAGAACCGGTCAGAGAGTTAGTGGAAGCAGCTAACTTTCCCAGTGAAGCAGCAATAATGAAGATTAGAGCTCACAGGAAAGTAGAATCCTCACACCAGCGGGGCAGTGAGTATATGGCTAAGGCGGGCGATATACTGACTGAAACAGTGCAGACATTTGAGGAGATGGCAGTGGCAGTAGCTGCAGAAGTGAGAGAGGAAGGTTTAAAGATATTCCCAGAAACAGTCCCACAACAGGAGAAAGAGGAATGGGAAAAGGGTGGGGCAGTAATAGGACACGACAGAATCTGGATGATCCAGCAGTGCCACCACACTGTAAAAGACAAACATTATTAAAAACATATCATGGGTCAGCCCGTATTGGGCAGGATACAATGCAATCTCAGATGCTCCACTACAGGGAGAGGCCTGGAACACGGAGAGATATAGCAGTTTTTTGTTGAAGGGGTGTAGTCTTGTACACACTATATGAGCCAGGGAAAACAATCAGGATAAAACGGAGGCAGCAGCAGGGATGCAGGGGCCCATGGGAACAATTGCAGATGGATTTTACACCCACCCTCAACCCAATCCCAGGGAAGTAGTTCCTGCAGGGTCTTAATAAACAGGTTTACTCAGTGGGTGGAAGCATTTCCCTACAGATTCTGACCAAGGGACACATGTTACAGGTAACATAGTTACCAGCTCTGTGGCCTGTTTGGTACTGAACAGAAA
>NW_025153215.1:0-1407 GCF_004010195.1 Chiloscyllium plagiosum | reverse complement strand
TGAATCAGTCATTCAATGAATCAACCTTTGAAAACATTCATTCATTCATTCAATGAATCATTATTTGCCATCAGTAATGCATTCATTCATTCGATTTAGATTTAGATTAGATTACAGTGTGGAAACAGGCCCTTCAGCCCAACCAGTCCACACCGACCCGCCGAAGCGAAACCCACCCATACCCCTACATTTACCCCTTACCTAACACTACAGGCAATTTAGTATGGCCAATTCACCTGACCCTGCACATCTTTGGATGGTGGGAGGAAACCGGAGCACCCGGAGGAAACCCATGCAGACACGGGGAGAATGTGCAAACTCCACACAGTCAGTCGCCTGAGGCGGGAATTGAACCCGGGTCTCTGACGCTGTGAGGCAGCAGTGCTAACCACTGTGCCACCGTGCCGCCATTCAATGAATGATTATTTGCCATCAGTAATGCATTCATTCATTCAATGAATCAAACTTTGTTTTCATTCATTCATTCAATGAGACAATCTTGGCATCCATTCATTTCTTCAGTGAATCAAGCATTGCACTCACTTATTCATTCTTTCTTTCATTCATTGAATAAATCTTTGGATTTATTCATTAATTAAAGCATTCAATGAATAAATATTTACATTTATTGTTTCATTCAATCCACATATCACTCTTTGTATTTGATAGGGAAACTTGCCCAATAAAGCAGAGACCACACAAACCAGATCAGGTGAAATTGACATGGTGTTTATTACAAGGGATATCACTGGAAGAGAAATTGACTAGGCTGACACAGCACTGACGGTCTCTGCAGGTAGATCAGAATTTCTCTTCCTTGAGCTGAGGAAGAAGCCAGTTTTTATAATAATCCTTTACAATGAAGCTAATTAGAAATGGGGAAAATACAATGTATCTGGAATGTATCTGGAGCTGGAGTAATCTACTTACAATTATGCTAATCGGAAAGCAGTTATTGGAAGAATGTCCTAATTCTCTACACAAAAGAGCATCTTGACTGGATCAATGGATTTGGAGCTTCCATTCCTCCAGGCAGGTAGGGGCTAATCTCTCCTCTGAAATAGTGAGGTGTTTCCATTGTCCTGTACTGGGAGCAATGCTCTTGGTGGTGCCTGTCTGTGTGACCTGTTCTTTGTGTGGCTTTGGTATTGCTGAGTTGTGAAACTGCCCTCGGGGCTTTGGGATAGCTGTGGTGCTCTGACTTGTTAGTGTGTTCCCTTGACTGAGAGTGCTGTCTAGTTTCGTTTGTCAGCCTGCTTGGTCCCTGTTGAGGCATTCTGGGTGTTTTTGCTACCATTGGCCAATTTTGCTTTTGTGTGCCTATTGTGGGTTAGCAGGGTAGCAGATCTTTTCCAAAAGTATGTGTGTGTGCGTGCGCACAGAGGAGGATTCCATGTTCCTACTGAA
>NW_025153214.1:0-1407 GCF_004010195.1 Chiloscyllium plagiosum | reverse complement strand
TCTAACGGTTAACAATATTTGAAAATCTAACCTCATGATTATTGGAAGTTCAAGAATCACACGGCTGCACTTCTTTCCCACAGAAAGACTAAAATCATCTCGTTCATATTCAGGGCGAGCTTACTCCACATTGTTTTGTAAAAGAACCTCAGAGAGCGTCTCAACACTTGTTACGGAAGATCAGCCACAGATGCAAATCTTTTACAAACGATGTCCGGATTCATATGGGAAATGTCTTATTATACTGGTGGACAGCCGTGCAAATGACAGCTTAACAGAATTGTGATTAAAACAGTGATGATGTGGAAATGATCACAACAGGGTAATAACGGCAAATATTCTTGAAATAGATTGAGAGAGGGAATGATGGCAAAACAAAGTCAACCGCTCATTGTAGCGGCAAACAGATAGATACAAATTAAATCTGAAAGCGGAGAAAGAAGGAAAGAAAGAAGGGAAAAAAGAAGGAAAGAAGGAAAGAAAGTAAGTACGGCAAACAGATAGATACAAATTAAATCTGAAAGGGGAGAAAGAAGGAAAGAAAGAAAGAAAGAAAGAAAGAGAGAGAAATGTACAAGCAAAAAGTGCAGGAAGCATGATCATGTGGTCAATGACGTTAAAAAGCAATTTCATGCATCATTTCGTCTGTATTATGTATTTCGAATACTTTAAACCCCAACAGAAGGAAGCCGGTTTTGGTATATATTGATTTTGTGATGACAGTCCGCTACAATATTTTGTCATCAGAGCTCAAAATGTTTCTTCCATGATTGCCCCAGCGACGTTTTCGATATCAATGATTCGAGAACAAGTTAAAACAAAATGAAGGTACAGTCGTTAATGGCTGAACAAATGGCGACATGAATGCCCATGTATTTCTGTGCTTTGGGCCAGATTAAAACGAAATGCGTGCATCAAACCCCTAATGAAGCTCCCTTTCACTGTTCTTGCGTTCCAGTCAATATTTCCTCTGCTGATTTCTGGGCAGTCATCATGAGGCGTTTCCTGATGTTTTAAAGTACACAAAAGATGCATCGTTCACGTTGTTCACCATTCTGGCCCAGCAGGGATTCAGTTGACTGCAAGTGAAGCACACTGCACAGCTCTAGTCACCGTACCACTTTCTTATATAATCTTGAAGAGTGATGAGCAACTCGGATCTCATAAAACAACTGTACTTGACAATAATTCAGGCTTTTTCCTTATTTATTCATTCCACATGTGTCACATTGAATGAAAAAAGTGCAGAGACAGGAGCTCGCCAAGTGTTCAGCATTTGAAGCACCATGCACAGTTCTGAACTCCAAACCTCAGTTTCACAATGACATGAGGAACTTCACACATTCACTGTATTTTTCGGGCACAGCACAAGAAGTTCACAGTGCACAGTTCAGATACTCGGCATGA
>NW_025153213.1:0-1407 GCF_004010195.1 Chiloscyllium plagiosum | reverse complement strand
CTGCCTAACATCCTCAGCCCTCCTCCTATTGTCTGTGTGGAGTTTGCACATTCTCCCTGTGTGTGTGGGTTTCCTTCCACAGTCCAAAAATGTGCAGGTTACGTGAATTGGCCATGCCAAATTGTCCATAGTGTTAGGTGAAGGGGTAAACGTAGGGTAAAAAGTCTGGGTGGGTTGCTCTTTGGAGGGTCAGTGCGGATTTGTTGGGCTGAAGGGCCTGTTTCCACTCTGTAAGTAGTCTAATCTAAAAGTGGAAGTTCTAAATGAGAGGCAGGCTAGTTTTGATGGTATTAGGCAAGAACTTTCAAAAGCTGATTGGGGCCAGATGTTCGCAGGTAAAGGGACGGCTGGAAATTGGGAAATCTTCAGAAATGAGAAAACGAGACTCCAGAGACTGTATATTCCTGTTAGGGTGAAAGGAAAGGCTGGTAGGTATAGGGAATGCTGGATGACTAGAGAAATTGAGGGTTTGGTTAAGATAAGAAGGAAGCATATATAAGGAATAGACAGGCTAGATCGAGTGAATCCTTAGAAGAGTATGAAGGCAGGAGGAGTTTACTGAAGAGGGAAATCAGGAGGGCAAAAAAGGGACATGAGATAGCTTTGGCAAATAGAGTTAAGGAGAATCCGAAGGGTTTTTACAAATACATTAAGGACAAAAGGGTAACTAGGGAGAGAATAGGGCCCCCTCAAAGATCAGCAAGGCGGCCTTTGTGTGGAGCGCGGGAGATACTAAACGAGAATTTTGCATCAGTGTTTACTGTGGATAAGGACATGGCAGAAATAGATGTTGACATCTTGAAAAATGTCCATATTATAGAGAAGGAATTGCTGGATGTCTTGAAATGTATAACAGTGGATAAATCCCCTGGACTTGATCAGGTGTACCCTAGAACTCTGTGGGAAGCTAGAGAAGTGATTGCTGGGACCTGTGCTGAGATATTTGTATCAGCGATAGTCACAGGTGAGGTGGCAGAAAACTGGAGGTTGGCTAACGTGGTGCCACTGTTTAAGAAGGGTGGTAAGGACAAGCCAGGGAACTATAAACCACTGAGCTTGACATCAGTGGTGGGCAAGTTGTTGGAGGGAATCCTGAGGGACAGGATGTACATGTATTTGGAAAGGCAAGGACTGATTCGTGATAGTCAACATGGCTTTGAGTGTGGGAAATCATATCAGATGAATTTGATTGAGGTTTATGAAGAAGTAATAAAGAGGATTAATGGGCAGAGTGGTGGATGTCATCTATATGGACATCAGTAAGGCGTTCGACAAGGTTCCCCAGGAGAGGCTGGTTAGTAAGGTTAGACCTCAGGAATACGGGGAGAACTAGCCATTTGGATACAGAATTAGCTTGAAGATCGAAGGCAGAGAGTGGTGGTGGAGGATTGTTTTTCAGACTGGAGG
>NW_025153212.1:0-1407 GCF_004010195.1 Chiloscyllium plagiosum | reverse complement strand
AGCGCCACAGAACAAGCAGTTGGGCTGGGAGTTCATGAAACACCGCAATCTGCGGTTGCAGGGGACTGCTGCGTGCAGCACCCTCCACCCCAGATCCCCAAGAGAAAGGGGGAGGACTCCCGCGTAGAGAGCCCTCCACTGGGGATCAGGACTCCCTGATTGGACCAGGTTAAAAGCCCCAATCAGGGAACTCATATTGTATGAGATGCCACCTAGCTGACCTCATTACAATCAGTACACTGAGAAGTTTGATTGTGGAATTATTTTAAAATGCTGAATCATTCTGTGGCAAATCAAGCAAAAAACATAACAAACCAGCAAATCCTGACAGATGGTACTGTTCTAAAGGAAGTGGATCACTGCATAAGTGGGACAGGAAGTAAGAGAGAATCAAAGTAAAAAAAAAACTGTTAATAATAGCAAATCAAACCGGACTATGTGGCAACAAATTAAACAATATGGCTCCTAAAGAAACTAGAAGGGGTTTCCATTTGGACAAAATGTGAAATTGGACCTTGCACTCAGCGGCTCTGTACTGTACACCCTCAGGATCTAATGGTCCAGGAATCTAGAACCTGTGGAATAAAACGAATTGTTGAAATTGCTACTCTCACTCCAAGATGGTGGTGGAGTAGATTCCTCAGCAGGAACTCGTCCATTCCGTTCATTTCTTTTCTTTGTTTTGTCTGTCTTGTGTACTTTTACTTTCCTTCTTCTTGGCAATGCCCTAAACTCCCATCCTCAGCACGGATCTGGAGTGGCGATTTCTGTCTTGGCGTGGTGGTCTCTCAGCCTGGCATGGTGATCTCTCAGCTTGACACAGTGGTCACCAACTCATCCCACACGGATTCCGGACCACCTTTAAACCAGCAGAGTTCGGACCCGAACAGGACAAACAGTACAGACTACAGGTTCAAAAACACCAGCAACAATTCTCCTTCAAGATCCTCCGCTCCACGCTTGCAGCAATGCGCCGGCACCTAACCTCTCTACAGTCAGCCCTGCCTCAGCTGAGGGCCACACTCTCTCAGAATTGCAAAGGACCCACTCTGCACTACATCCTCAGGAGAATTCATGCTCTCAACAAACAGTATTTCAATTCCATCTCAAACATCAATAACTGTAAGTACAACAAACTTTTATCCACCCACCTCCATAACCAGCGCTCCTCAACATTCCAGAAGATTCCCCTGGCTTCGGAAACGCCATTAGCCATGCGGCTGATGCAGCTACCACCCCCACGCTGATTGATGATGTCACTTCTGCCCCCATCATGGCCACTCCCACAGCCACTTCCGGCCCTCACATCATTACCGATGCCACACGCTCAGTGACTTCCGCCACCCCTACTGCCGTGTCTGCCACCACTTCCGACCCTACCAGCGCCACTCACCTGCATTCTGCTGA
>NW_025153211.1:0-1407 GCF_004010195.1 Chiloscyllium plagiosum | reverse complement strand
AGTAGCGATGAACGAACGAGGAATTAGAGTCAGACCTATTCACCTGGTGTCAGGATGGAGATGTTCACACAGTGATCAGTGGAAGTCTGAATAGTGCTCACGCAAATTTCCATTAAGTTGTATAAAAAATGTTAGATACACGTATTTGTTTTGTTTTTATTCTACTAAGAAATTCAATTTTTGGTTTTTAGACCTACCACAAATTTGACAGGAGGAATAATATCTCATGTTATGCTTTTGAGAATGATCTCACACCAATAATACAAATAGTTTACAATAACGTTAAACACATTGAACAGAAATTCTGTGACTGATAACTGCCCCGTAACACCTTTAAACGCCTGCAAACGCATGAGAAAAAAGAAAATAATTATGATTGATTACAGTTTGTTAAAATTTGGGGATGTAATTTGACATTCAGAATGCCCAGCAGCATTTGCAAGTAAGTTTCATGAACATAGAAATGAAGTCGTTATATTCAGATTAAGCTTGGCAAAAGTATCAAAGGATGGTCCTAAGTGAGAGAAGAGCTCTGAAAGGAAGGTAATTCCATGTGTCACGTCATGGTATCTTTGATTTTACTTTTTCACAGGTTTCACTAGTTACAAAGCCAGTGTTCTTTATGAATGATTACATGGGTCATGCTTTAGATAATAACAAATGTTTTCACAAATCAAAATATATCAGCAAGAGGAACCATCATTTCAGCAACATTTGGAAGCTGCCATGTCAAAGGTGGTTTCTTCACTTCATGAGTGAATAGCCTGAAGACTCGGTGTTTTGATCCTAAAGAGGCATTTTTCATTGATTTGATTTCTGTTTCAGAGGAGTTACTGATTGCCACGATTACACAGTTACACTCCTACCACCGCCATTAGAACACATCTTACTGCAGGCGACGGTGACATTAACCTGTGTTGTGTCCAATCTTTCTTCTGGTGCCAATGTCACCTTGTACAAGAAAAGAAGACTCTGAAATCAGAGATCTCTAATCGGCCTAGAGAAAATCCCGACAGCGTGACCAGCAAATTAAGCACTTCTACTGAAGCCTGGATGAGTCACGTTAGTTTTGAAGGTTTGGTGAACCATCTGTATCTACTGACTCCACTGAGGGACTCCATTCACAAGGAAAATGGTGAGCGGTGAGATGAAAAAACAAGGCATCCTATGTGTAATCTCGATCCAGTAAAATACATGACATGCTTGGATTGGCTCCTAATAACATTGGGAGCATTAAACATGTGTCTGATGTCAGGATAGCTAAATATCTGATTGAGAACAAGATGGACCAAAGCTTGTTCTTTTTTCATTATAAGTCAAATAAAGTGTGAAGAAGCCTGGTTTCTGTTTTTAACATCAGCAATGACAAATGTCCAGGAGGTCTTAGTTATAGGTTGGAAACAGGAA
>NW_025153210.1:0-1407 GCF_004010195.1 Chiloscyllium plagiosum | reverse complement strand
TGAACTGTTAGTGTTAGCTCAGCATTAAAGGGAGGCTAGTTAGCACAGTCTGCTGCATGACTGGTTTATGATTATAAAGTGATGCCAACAGTGTGGGATTAATTGTCGTAATGTCTCAGTATACCCTCAGGATCCTGATCTCCCAACTCAGCTAATAAATTAGACGGTGGCGACAATCAAAGTGAAACTATACTGTCGTGAGTTGGAACAGACCTGCCGGTGTAATGCACCTTTTCTCTTTCATCTGTTGCATTGAAAAAATTGGCTGCAATCACAGAGAAGGGAGTGAGTCCATTTGCTGCTCACTCTTCTCGCCCAAAAATATCCAGTGACAAGACACGAAAAATATTCCTGTTTGAATTCTGTAATCTTCATCGCAGTACTTAAAATCATCTTTATCATTTCGATTCCATTTTTTCCGACAACAGTCAAAATGTCCAGTTAGATAAATCTAATACTTTGTGAATTGTTTTAATGGCCTGTGCGAGTTTGCAGCAAAATCAGTAATGTGAAACGAGCTAAAAATCCTTTCCAGAATTCAACACAGTGCAGGATCAGCAATATCAGAAACGTCATCGACTTCAAAAATCACCTCTGTATCTCTGTTGAGTGAAGGATGTTCACTCAGGGAGTATTTATGGATGGTATTAAGTAACTGAGGTATTTCCCAAGGACAGAACATTCCACACAATCATATTTTGTTAGAATAAATGCTGTTTTACTCAACGTTCTTTTGCAACTTTTGAATATATATATATATATATATATATATACACACACACAGATATATGCATGTGCACACATATTTATGTGTATATATGTATATATATATATAAAATGCACAAACCAGTGTGTGTGTGTGTGTGTGTGAATTCAGAACATTAGAAATGGATGATCGGCTTTATGAATTTTCTTCCTGTAGAATGTGAGAGCTGAGAGTTTACAGTAATATTCCAGACATTTGAATCTGCGGGAAGTGCACCCAACTCGATCTCCTTGGCAACTGCGTCGGGGAACTGTAGCTGGACATTGGATCTTTCGGGAGTCTGAGGGGAATTGAGAGGAGTTACATGGAGGCAGTTACACGTCAGGTAACAGTCAAAAACCGGTCGATGGGATACAGTCGGGAGACGAAAAGGGAACAGGCAGCCAGTGCAAGCATCCGCTATGGCTGTGCCCCTTAGTAATAAGCATACCATATTTGTTGTTACACTTCAGGTAACAGTCAAAAACCGGTCGATGGGATACAGTCGGGAGACGAAAAGGGAACAGGCAGCCAGTGCAGGCATCCACTATGCTGTGTCCCTTAGTAATAAGCATACCATATTTGTTACATTTTGGGGGAATGACTTACTAAGGGTAAGTCATGGGGTGCAGGTCTCTGGCACAGTGTTTGTCCCTGTTGAT
>NW_025153209.1:0-1407 GCF_004010195.1 Chiloscyllium plagiosum | reverse complement strand
TGTACAAAGGTATTGGTCAAGGCCCCAGCAATCTCCTCTCTTGACACTTTCAATAAACTGTGGTAGTTAACATTTGGACCTAGGCACCTAACCACCTTAATGCTCTTCAAGAGACCCAGCACCACTTCTTTCTTTGCTCCCATGGCAATGTGAGTGGCTGAGCCCTGCTCAAAGACAGAAAGGGAGGTGATCTGCTGCGGCCCCAGTGAGGTCATGGTAAGCTCCTCAAACTGGGTGGGAGCTCGGTACTGGATGGTGTAATGATGCTATGGCTCAGAGAGCTGTATATTGTTCTGGGTTTTTATTTGAAGAAAATTGGAGTGAGACGTTTTGAGCAGCTTGTGAGGCCTTGGGTTTTCTTTAATTTAGACCAACAGAAGCAGCCTGAATGGTTGGGGTCAGGCTCCGACAGAACCGAGATGTTTAGTTTTACTTTTCAGTCACAGTTGCTGGGGTCTTGAAGCTGGGTTTGGAAGCTGCAGTACATCTCTCCGTGCTGCTCTCTCTCTGAGTTTTCTCTTGGTGTTTTATCTCCTGGGTTGGAGATTGTCATGGGAGATAATTGGTTTTCTGAATTTGCTTTGGTTCAGGATGTGTTTATGGGAAATTATGATATTGGAAGATTTAATTATTGTAGTTAATATATGTATTGTTAAGCCTTTAGATAGTGTTACAATTAAGCCAAATCTTTCCTTGTTATTTTATGTATATTTTAGTTTTCCTGTAAAGTAGTGTGAACATTGAGTAGTGTGACCAATCGAAATGCGACTGGAATGCGACACTCTCCTCCAAGATGGCGACTTAAGTACACTGCCATACTGAAAATCCCACAGCCGCTGCCTCTGATTGCTGGAGAAGCTTTGCCACCATTGCTGCTACCGCTGGTCCCAAACTACTGGGAGGACGTGCTTGAGTGCCACAACTTAGATGTGGGCATACAGAAGGAAGGAAGAGAATGAAAGAAAGCAGATGGGAGTGGATGGGACCTGGGCTCAAGCACTCCCGCTACTCTGTTACCATCTTCAGTTGTTAGTTAGTGCATCAATTGGACATTTGATTCATAAGCCTTCGAAATCGCCATGTGTGAGACCTGAACATCTCACTGTGGAAAAGGATTATATTGTTATTTTCATTGAGTGGGAATGATGGATGGTGGATGCTGCTTTTCGAGCATTTTCGGTCGATGGGATTGCAGATATTTCGTGTTGATAGAGGAGAGCACGGGAAGTCAGTCCACCCTGTTTCCCATGCTCCTGATGGGCCAGCCTCTTTAACTGCCTCATATTCATTCCCAGGATGAGGGCATCTTTGCCCAGGCAGCATTTATTGCCCTTCCCAAAATGGCCAGAGGGCAGTTCAGAGTAACCCACGTTGCTGTATGTCTGGAGTCACATGTAGGACAGACCA
>NW_025153208.1:0-1407 GCF_004010195.1 Chiloscyllium plagiosum | reverse complement strand
CAAGATAAATATGATCTCCTTGAAAAGGTGCAGTGCTTGATGTTATTTTCTCCTCAATGTTATGGAATTTACTTACTTTCATTCAAAATAACTCATTGAAAAAATACATTATTTTTCTTTACTGTTTCTTTCTTAATGCTTTCTGAAGCTCTTCTCATAACTCTGTTCCATTTGAATGAGATTTTTGTTTCACCTTAGTCTTTCATTACAATTGCAAAGTTATTGGAACTGCAATTTTTATCCATTGACAAGTCAGTTCTGCCTGAATCTAAGATTATCGTTTGCTTTAACAAATGGATCCGATCACAATCCTACTCGTTTGATTTAAGAGTCTAGTTGACAGCATTTGAGCAAATTTTTTTTGAAATATTATTACTAGTTATCAACTCCAGGTTTATCTCATCTTGCAGGCAGTCTCGTTTCACAATGCAACCAACGGCAAAGTCAAATGGACATCAAATAAACAATGGGTACTGACAGGCCCCAAAATATATTCTGGTATTTCCAACATGAAATGTTGCTATGGTGTTAATTTAAGAACAGATGTTCAAATTCAGCCAATAATGAAATGAGGGAAAGAGAAAATGTCTGTACTGTAGTTAGTTTCATCAACCTACTTGGACATGGCATAATACACCTCCAGGACAGGTGGGACTTGAATCCAGACCTACTGGCCCAGATGTCAAGGTACTGTAATGTCTGTTTTATAAACAACAAAAAAAAACAAGAGGTTAACGTGTGATAATGATCTATCTAGATTCTCTGATGAAATTTCATCGGTTTGTGCTTTTTAAAATTTCCTATAGCATTTTCTTATTAGTTTTCCACTTTCCTGAAGGCATCAAGTCTGGCAATCACAACGCTGCTATCTCCCCAGAATCCCAACTTCATGCCAAGCCAGACTGCAAGCATTAAAAGGATCTTCATCCACAGTGTGTCAAAGCTAAGCTCTTTTATTTCTTACATCATTAATGGGATTTGGGTACCAGCACTTATTGCTTATCCCTACTTGCCATTGAATTAGTAATGCATTGCTTCCTTGAATCGCTGAAGTCCATGTGCTAGAAGGACCAATCTTCTGAGGCGAAGATTTGAAGGATATTGTCCGAGACAGGGTGGTGTGTAATTTGGAATGGAACTTAGAAGTAGGGGGGTTTCCATACACATGCTGCCCTTGTCTTTTTAGGTGGTCAAGATCATGGTTTCAGGAAGTGTTGCCTTGGCAACATGTTTGAAATGCATTTTGGAAAGGGTATACATTACAGCCGTAAAATCCAGGTGATGGAGGGAGTCAATGTTTCAGGTTGGGGATCACTGTCAGTCAAGAAGGTTGCTTTGTTCTGGATGGCAATGAGCTATTTGAGTGTTGCTGAAGGGTAAGTATTTCATCATGCTCCTGAAATAAGC
>NW_025153207.1:0-1407 GCF_004010195.1 Chiloscyllium plagiosum | reverse complement strand
CAGTGAGCTAAGAAATGTGTGATGATGCCATTTATTAACAAGGTTATGTTTCCCTTGTGTTTTCTCAGAGAGGTGGTAAATACACAGTTTCTCGGGTGTCGAGGTTTAAAGTGCTTTAGGGCCAATTTGTTGATAGCCAACCAAAACTGCCTCAGACAAAAGGCATTCAAGTTGAAGAAGTACACTTGCCCAATGAAAGAGGAGTGGCCAGTTCTCCCAATTGAGTTGGTCTCCCGTTGATTCTTTTTTTTCAAGCGGACAGTTATGAAGCTACTGGACCCAAAGAGGTAGATCCATGCTGATCCTCCCTCTGTCTGACATCACTCCTGAAAAAGACACCTGTCTTTGATTCTTCTTTCTCTTTTTTTGTAAAGGCGTGTTCTACGGGATTGTTGCAAGCATTTGGACCAGCTTCATTAAGTTGGGATAATCTGTTCGGTTTTCAGATCCGATCAGGCATTCCCCATTCTATTCTGCTTAGTTTGTCTGCCATGTGATAATCTTCCAAATACATTCACTTTTCTTCCAAATGCAGCGGTTGGTCCAGCTGCATTAATCCTACAATATCCATGCGTCATCTGCCTAAAAGAACTGGAAACATTGACGGTCCAGGTTGTAAAATATTTTGAGGGCTTCTGGCCGTACAGAAAAATGCAGAAGTGATGCAAACACAGCAGCACTGGAAGAATGGCTGAGAAAAAGCTGATGGACGAATAAGTCTGGTAAACAAACAGAGTCGCCATGCCCTTTTTTGTGGTTTTGCATTTGTAGAAGTATTAAGTGCCTTGGTAATATTTGAAGATGTGTGATTAGTTCACAAACATTTCGTACTTGCAGATTTGATCCCCATCTGTAAGCAATATTTTCTCTCAAAGATGTCTTTTATTGCACAAGACGACATCTTATTATGATAATAAGATGCCGTCTTGTGCAATAAAAGACAGCTTTGAGAGAAAATATTGCTTACAGATAGGGAAGAAATTAAGCAATCAACGAATTTAATGACAAAAGACGTTAGTGGTGTTTGCTATGTGAGTTAATATATATCTTTTCGGGATGACTACAGTAACTGAAACCTTCCTCAGTAGGATGTTTCTGTGAGTCAAATAACATGACCATCGATTTGTTTCTCCCTAGAATCTAATGCGACTAGACAGGTTGTGAGCTGATATCAACTTTAGTGTGGAGAGATATTGCCAAGAATTCACTTCGTGCATTCATGAACTTTTCTGTTGAATACTCTGAGATTCACGGAGGATGGTTCATATTCTGAAAGCAGAAATATCACAGCATAAAAAACCTACAGCATTGCATAGCCAGCTGGACCAACTGTTCATTCTCTGCATTTTGTTTGGGAAGCTGCAATGAATAGGTAAAGTAATAACTGCGATGGGGAGACAGTGAGTA
>NW_025153206.1:0-1407 GCF_004010195.1 Chiloscyllium plagiosum | reverse complement strand
TAGTGGGAGTTGTATATACCACAACAATGTCATAGTAAAGTAGGCATTAAACAGGAAATCATGGAAACAGGAAATAAAGGTACATGGTAAATGAGGGTAACTTTAATCTGCAGGTAGATTGGGCAAATCAAGTCAGTAACAATGCTGTCGGAAGAGGAATTCCAGTGTGTTTACGAGATGATTTTCTGGATCAATGTGTTGATGAATGAAATAGAAAATAGGGCATCCTAGACTGGGTATTGTGTAATGAGGAAGGAATAATTGGAAGTGTTGATGTCAGAGGCCCCTTGGGAAAGAGTGACCATAACATGATAGAATTCCTCATTCAGATGGAGAGTAACGGAGCTGATTCTGAGACTCAGGTACTGAATCTAAATAAAGGAAATAGTGATAGTATGAAGCATGAGCTGTCTATGATCAAATTGGGGAATGTTACCTAAAGTAATGATGGTGTACAGGCAATGGCAAACATTTACAGAACACTGAGGAACTGCAACAATTTCCATTCCTGCCTGGCAATGCAATAAAATGGTGGCCTGAATGGTGACCTGACCATGGCTCCCAATGGAAATTATAGATATCATTAGATCCAAAGAACAGGCATAAAGTAAACAGCAGACCTGAGGACTGGGAGCCCAGTTTAGAATTTAACAAAGGAGGACAAAGGGATGGATAAAGAGAGGGAACATAGAATATGAGAGTAAGCTAGTGGGAAAGATACAAACTGAATGTAGAAGCTTGTGGAGATATTGCCGAGAGAAAGATGATTGAAGACAAATGTATATCAGTTACAATCAGAAAGAGGGAAGTTTTAATGGGGCACAAAAAATGGCAGATCATTTAAATACATAGTTTGAAATATGTTGAGGGAACCAGGATCTAGTGAGAGGGAGGAACTGAAGGAAAACAATTGGAGAAACTGATGGGATTGAAGATAAATAACTGCCCAGGGCCTGACAATCTCCATCCTGGAGTACTTAAGGAAGTGGCCTGAGAAATAGTGGATGCATTGGTGGTCATCTTTCAGAATTCTCTCGACTCTGGAACAGTTCCAATGGCTTGGAGGGTCATTAATTTAACCCACTATATTACAAAGAGAGCAAACAGGGATTTATAGAGGAGGGAGCCTATCAGCAGTATTTAGCAAAATGCGAGAGTCCATTTTGAAAGATTTAATAACAGTGCATTTAGAAAGCAGTGAGATGACTGGACTGAGTCATTGTAGACTAAGGAAAGGGGAGCCAAGCTTGGCAAATCCAGTGGACATTTTCAAAAATCTAATTAGTCGAGTTGTTAAGGGGTATCCAGTGGATGAGGTATACTTGGATTTCCATAAGGCTTTCGGTAAGCTCTCACAGAAGAGGTTAATGTGAATAAAGTGTGTGGGTTTGGTGGTAGTGCACTGTC
>NW_025153205.1:0-1407 GCF_004010195.1 Chiloscyllium plagiosum | reverse complement strand
TACTGAGGGATCACTTTCAGAGGTATTGATGGATGACTTTCGGAGGTATTGATGGAGGACTTTCTGACGTACTGAGGAAGCACGATCTCAGGTACTGAGGGAGTACTATATGAGGTACTGTGGGAGCACTATCTGAGGTATTGAGAAAGCACTTTCAGAGGTATTGAGGGAGAACTATCTGAGGTATTGAGGGAGCACTATCTGAGGTATTGAGGGAGCACTATCTGAGGTATTGAGGGAGCACTATCTGAGGCATTGTGGGAGAACTATCTGAGGTATTGAGCGAGCACTTTCTGAGGTATTGAGGGAGCATTATCTGAGGTATTGAGGGATCACTTTTTGAGGTATTGAGGTAGCACTTTCTGAGGTATTGAGGACGCACTTTCTGAGGTATTGAGGAAGCAGTTTCTGAGGTATTGAGGAAGCACTTTCTGAGGTATTGATGGAGCAATTTCTGAGGTATTGAGGGAGCACTATCTGAGGTATTGAGGGAGTACTTCCTGAGGTATTGAGGATGCACTTTCTGAGGTACTGAGGGAGCACTTTCTGAGATATTGAGGGTGCACTATCTGAGGTGCCGAGGGAGCAAGTTCTGAGGTATTGAGAAAGCACACTCTGAGGTACTGAGGGAGAACTATCAGAGGTATTGATGGAACACTTTCTGAGGTAATGAGGGAGCACTCTCTGAGGTATTGAGGAAGCACTTTCTGAGGTATTGAGTAAACAAAATCTGATGTACTGAGGAAGCACTTTATGAGCTTTTGAGGGAGCACTTTCTGAGGTATTGTGGGAGCAGTATCTGAGGTACTGAGGGAGCACTATCTGAGGCATTGAGCAATATCTGAGTCAATGAGGGAGCACTTTCAGAGGTATTGAGGGAGAACTATCTGAGGTACTGAGGGGCCACTTTCTGAGGTATTGAGGGAGCACTTTCTGAAGTATTGAGGAAGCACTTTCTGATGTATTGAGGAAGCACACTCTGAGGTACTGAGGGTGAACTATCTGAGGTATTGATGAAGCAGTTTCTGAGGTATTGAGGAAACACAATCTGATGTATTGACAAAGCACTTTCTGAGGTACTGAGCGAGAAGTATCTGAGGTGCTGAGGGAGAACTTACTGAACTATTGAGGGAGCACTTTCTGAGGTATTGAGGAAGCACTTTCTGAGGTATTGAGGAAGCACTCTGAGGTATTGAAGGAGAACGATCTTTGGTATTGATTGGAGCATATTCTGATTTATTGAGGGAGCTCTTTCTGGAGTACTGAGGGAGACTTATCTGAGGTACAGAGGGAGAACAATCTGAGGTACTGAGGGAGCACTTTCTGAGGTATTGAGGGAGCATTATCTGAGGCATTGAGCACTATCTGAGTCACTGAGGGAGCACTTTCAGAGGTATTGAGGGAGAA
>NW_025153204.1:0-1407 GCF_004010195.1 Chiloscyllium plagiosum | reverse complement strand
ATCAGACGCTGCACAATGATCAGCAATATCACACGCTGCACAATGACCAGTAATATCACACGCTGCACAACAATCAGCAATATCACACACTGCACAATGACCAGTAATATCACACGCTGCACAATAACCAGCAATATCACACCCTGCACAATGAGCAGTAATATCACACGCTGCACAATGATCAGTAATATCACACGCTGCACAACAATCAGCAATATCACACGCTGCACAATAACCAGCAATATCACATGCTGCACAATGACCAGCAATATCACACGCTGCACAATAACCAGTCATATCACACACTGCACAATGACCAGCAATATCACACACTGCACAATGACCAACAATATCACACGCTGCACAATGACCAGTAATATCACACGCTGCACAACAATCAGCAATATCACACGCTGCACAATGACCAGTAATATCACACACTGCACAATGACCAGCAATATCACACGCTGCACAATGACCAGCAATATCACACGCTGCACAATGTCGAGTAATATCACACGCTGCACAATAACCACCAATATCAAACGCTGCACAATGACCTGTAATATCACACATTGCACAATAACCTGCAATATCACACGCTGCACAATGACCTGTAATATCACACATTGCACAATAACCTGCAATATCACACGCTGCACAATGACCAGCAATATCACACGCTGCACAATGACCAGTAATATCACACGCTGCACAATAACAAGCAATATCACACGCTGCACAATGACCAGTAATATCACACGCTACACAATGACCAGTAATATCACAAGCTGCGCAATAAACAGCAATATCACACGCTGCACAATGACCAGTAATATCACACACTGCACAATGACCAGTAATATCACAAGCTGCACAATAAACAGCAATATCTCACGCTGCACAATAACCAGTAATATCACACGCTGCACAATGACCAGTAATATCACACGCTGCACAATGACCAGTAATATCACACGCTGCATAATGATCAGTAATATCACACGCTGCACAATGATCAGTAATATCACACACTGCACAATGACCAGTAATATCACAAGCTGCGCGATAAACAGCAATATCACACACTGCACAATGACCAGTAATATCACAAGCTGCACAATGACCAGTAATATCACAAGCTGCACAATAACCAGCAATATCACACGCTGCACAATAACCAGGAATATCACACGCTGCACAATGACCAGTAATATCACACGCTGCACAATGACCAGTAATATAACACGCTGCACAATAACCAGCAATATCACACGCTGCACAATGACCAGTAATATCACACGCTGCACAATAACCAGCAATATCATACGCTGCACAATGAGCAGTAATATCACACGCTGCACAATGATCAGTAATATCACACACTGCACAATGACCAACAATGTC
>NW_025153203.1:0-1407 GCF_004010195.1 Chiloscyllium plagiosum | reverse complement strand
TCTGGGCCGTAACCTCCAGAGGGTCAACGGGCAGATGGGTCCCGCCCACAGCGAGCCCCCTCTCCACGGCCAGGTGGACCGCCTGCTCGGTCTTCAGGAAGAAGACGGCCTTCCCGTACATCCGGGCCGCAGCGACGATGGCCAGTGGGCCGACTACACTAGCCATGGCCTTGCTGCAGGCCTCGATGGACATATTGGGATGGGGATAGGCCTTGACCCCCAGGCATTTGGTGAGGTGCCTGAAGGGGGTCGACGTCGCAGCCGGGGTTGGGACAGCCGAGCCCAAGGCAGCGGCTACCCCGACGTAGGTGCGGCTGGGCCCCGCGACCTTCGGGCTCGCCATACTCTGCGCCGAATGTTAGGCCCCAGGCAGCAGCAGCGACGGTGGAGGCAGGCCTCGGACTACAGCAGCGGTGGAGGCAGGCCTCAGGCGAGTCTACGGTAGGCCTTCGGTCCCAGGCAGCAGTGGAGGAGGCAGGCCTCAGGCGACAACAGCAGTGGCAGCAGGCCTCGGGCGAGTCCTAGGTTGGCCCTCCGTCACGGCGGTGGGGGCAGACCTGTTAGGGAGGGTCCCAAAGGCAAGTCAAGTCCCAGGCAGCCCCAAGGCGAGTCCTAGACAGCGGTGGCGGAGGCAGGCCTCAGGCGACAGCAGCATCGGTGGAGGTCCAGCAAGGGGCCCCAAGGCAAGTCCCAGGCTGCAGCAGGAGGGGTCCAAGGCGAGTCCCAGGCAGCGGTGGTGGAGGCGGGCCTCAGACAACAGCAGCAGTGGAGGCAGGCCTCTGGCAAATCCTGGGCAGGCCCTTGGTCGCAGTGGTGGGGGCAGACCTGTTGGGGAGAGACCCCGAGGCAAGTCCCAGGCAGCCCCAAAATTGAGTCCCAGGCAGCAGCAGTGAAGGTGGGCCTCTAGTAACAGCAGCAGTGGTGGAGGTCCTGGGAGGGGCCCCAAGGCAAGTCCCAGGCAGCAGCAGTGAGGTAGGCCCCAAGCAGCAACAGCTGAGGCAAGTCTGGGCAGGGTCCCAGAGACCAGCAGTGGGAGTGCTGGTCTCTCCTTCTCCTTCTCCTTCTCCTTCCTCTCTCTGTAGGGCAGCTGGTCTCGGGATAGTCACCTTCAAGGAGAGTCCTTGCACATACACTCACAATAGGCAAACACTTAAGTGGCCAGTGACAAACACTGCCCTTCACATCAAAGGACAGTGCTTTGTGATCAAAAACAGTGAAGGGGAGGGTAGGGACTAAATCAAAATAGAGTTGGAGGGAGAAATGATGCACTCCACTCCCTGCGGCGCCCACCTCTCCCTGAACAACCCCAGGGTGTTGGTCGACACCGCATGCTCCTTCTCCAAGGATACCCGGGCTCTAACGTAGACAGTCTTTTCATTTTTTTTTCTTTTTTATTTCCACTTTTTT
>NW_025153202.1:0-1407 GCF_004010195.1 Chiloscyllium plagiosum | reverse complement strand
TCTCTACTGCATAGAGAATTCCACTCTACTGTGAAAGCCAAGGCACTGACTATACATAAGAATATCTAGACTCGAAAGTTATGGGGAGTGAGCAAGAGTATGGTATGGAGAATGAAGATCAGCCAGTATTATGTTGAATGGCCAGCAAAACTTAAGGACTGAAGTGACTATTGCAGTTATCATTATGTTTGTTAAGTTCATAATAACATTATGGAGTATGCACGTTGTTTGGAAGGTTGCAGTGAGAAGATGCTGAAACTTTATTGCTGGAACAGCACAGCAGGTCAGGCAGCATCTAGGGAACAGAAGATTCGACGTTTCGGGCACATGCCCTTCTTCAGGAATGAGCAGAGAGTGTTCAGCAGGAGAAGATAAAAGGTAGGGAGTAGGGAGTCCCTCCTCCCTACCTTTTATCTTCTCCTGCTGAACACTCTCTGCTCATTCCTGAAGAAGGGCATGTGCCCGAAACGTCGAATCTTCTGTTCCCGAGATGCTGCCTGACCTGCTGTGCTGTTCCAGCAATAAAGTTTCAGCTTTGATCTCCAGCGTCTGCAGACCTCACTTTCTCCTGCAGTGAGAAGATATTCGGACACGAACTAGAATTGGGACGGCTCCATGTGTTGAACGGGTGTCGGTCCTTTCTTGATGTTTCTATGCAGTCTGCGGGAAAGCTCTGTAAATGTTATCACAAGCTCTCAGATGTTAGGAAGGAGGTCTCTGCAGGGCCAACAGGAATGTATTTCCCATTCCATTCCCCTTTCCAATACCGAAGCTGTTGCCATATGCTCTGCCCAGTTTTATCCTTGAAGATCTCGAAGCAGTTTTATAAAATTAAGTGCCTTGTTTGGCTGTTTCAGAGACCAATGAAGAGTTTATCACATTTCTGTTTGGCTGGAGTCGCTTTGAGACCAGACCAGGAAATCACGGGAGTCTTGCTTCCGGAAAGTACATTGGTGAAGCTATTTGGAGTTGAAAATCTACACTGTCGTCAAGGTCACTATTTCTGAAACCAGATTATAGATTTCGACATTGAATTAATTGTTCTAACTTCGACCAGCTGCCCGAGCATTGGTCTCGTCTGGATTAGTAATCGAGTGATATTTCTGAAACTGCAGCATTCCAAATTGAGTCACATTGGAAACCACAGTGAACAGGTTATTTCTGTGCTGCTTGACAGCTCTGTCAAAAAGAATGTCCAACTTTTGACTATAGTGATGGGACTGAAGAGGTGTTAATTCGTCAGATTGTAATTATTCTCCTCTTAGGAGACTGTACATAGCTAAGTCATTCCCTACATTGCCATGGAGATGTCAGAGTTGGAGCTGGACTGAAACAGCTTCCCCCGGGGACATGGCGTGTTGCGCACCATAAGTATTCAGTCCTATTACAGGAATGGTGTCAGAGCCC
>NW_025153201.1:0-1407 GCF_004010195.1 Chiloscyllium plagiosum | reverse complement strand
TTCCCCTACAATGTTCATATCCCATAGTATGCTTTCACATCAAGTTTGCTCCTCTATTCAATATACACGCGGTTCTTTGATAACACTTGTGTATTACATATGATTTGACTGTTTTCTATTAAGTGAACTATCATCCCTGCCTCCAATCTGTCTCACATTGTCAGAGTTTGATATATGTCAGTGATGTCTCCACTCATTTTCCTAATCCATATGAAATACAGGCCCAGTCACCCCAAAACTCTGGTCCCACAACAAGCCTGTCCTCCCAGATATCAGTCTGGTCACCCTAAACTGCTCTCCCTCAATGTCAGATTTATCATTTACTAGGCAAGGAGACCAAAACTGCAAACAATACTGCACAATGTCCGAGATGGGGTCACACTAAGGCCCTGTACAGCTGCAGTAAATGACCCTTACTCCTGTATTCAAATCCCCCTGAAATGAAGATGAATACACCATTTATCTGCCTACCTGCTTTCTGCTCCTGCAATATTACTTTCGATGACTGGTGTACAGGGAGATACAGATCGTTTCCAATGTTACAGCTCCCCACTTGCTGGGTCTATATACACTGGTCAACGTGTCAATGCCATTCCCAGTATTGACTTCTGGCTTCAGAATCACTGCCTTAAATGGATTTGGAGGGTTGGGCAGAAATAAAACAAAAATGCAGCTAAAGTTCCTTTATAGATCAACATTTTTCAACCACTCCATTTGCAAATGATAGGCTGCCATTCTATTGTTCCTATCAAAGTGCATAACATCTCATCTCTCCCATTGCTTTCCATCTACCACGTATTGCTCAGTCTCTCCACTTGTATCAATCACCTTGGAGTCTTTTTTACATCTTCCTCATCCACTCACAAGCTGACATCGTTTAGTACTGTCAGCAGATTTGGGAATATTGCATTTCAGCTCCTCCATCAAAGATATGATGTGTATTGGGAATAGCTGGATGTCAAATCTCGTTCCTTGTTATATTCTCTAAGCCTTCCATTAAAAAAAACATGGTTTTATTCTTACTCACTGTTTCCTGCCAGCTCTCCCATTCTAAGACCATGACCATATATTAGCCCCAGTCCCACAGGATTCGAATATGCAAAAACGTCCAGGGGCTTTATCAAAAATCTTTCTGAGATGCCAAACGTATTGCATTGATACCTTGCCCATAATTTTGCTAAAAGCATCTTTCCCAAATATGATTCCCCTTTCATAAATCTCTGTTGACTTTGACTATGCCCATTAATTTCAGTCCAAAATTTTGTATAAAACAGTTTAGTTGCTATATTAGTTGCTATTCCCTTTTTCTCAGCAGACCAAAGTTCTCTAGTATTTCTAGGAAGTTTCGTTTTTTTTTCTTCTTCTGTGAAGGCTTAACTGAAGTATTTATTCCATAGTTCTGTTATT
>NW_025153200.1:0-1407 GCF_004010195.1 Chiloscyllium plagiosum | reverse complement strand
AATCTCAGTCAGTGACAGGAAATAAATCTCAGTCAGTGACTGGGATTGACCCTCAGTCAGTGACAGCAATTGATTCTCAGTCAGTGACAGGGATTGAACCTCAGTCAGTGACAGGGATTGAATCTCAGTCAGTGGCTGGGAATGAACCTCAGTCTGTAACAGTGATTGACCTCAGTCAGTGACAGGGATTGAATCTCAGACAATGACAAGGATTGATCCTCAGACAGTGACAGGGATTGACAATCAGTCAGTGACAGAGATTGAATCTGAGTCAGTGACAGGGATTGAATCTCAGTCAGTGACATGAATTGAATCTCAGTCAGTGACAGGGATTGACCCTCACCCAGTGTCAGGGATTGACAATCAGTCAGTGACAGGGATTGAATCTCAGTCAGTGACAGGAATTGTCCCTCAGTCAGTGTCAGGGATTGACAATCAGTCAGTGACCAGGATGGAATCTCAGACAGTGTCTGGGTTTGATCCTCAGTCAGTGACAGAAATTGAATCGCAGTCAGTGACAGGAATTGTCCCTCAGACTGTGACAGGGATTGACAATCAGTCATTGACAGGGATTGAATCTCAGTCAGTGACAGGGATTGAATCTGAGTCAGTGAAAGGGAATTGAATCTCAGTCAGTGTCAGGAATTGAATCTCAGTCAGTGACAGGGATTCACCCTCAACCAGTGACAGGGATTGACAATCAGTCAGTGACAAGGATTGAATCTCAGTCAGTGATAGGGAGTGAACCTCAGTCAGTGACAGGGATTGAATCTCAGTCAGTGACTGGGATTGAATCTCAGTCTGTGACAGGGATTGACCCACCGTCAGTGACAGAAATTGATTCTCAGTCAGTGACAGGGATTGAACCTCAGTCAGTGACAGGGATTGAATCTCAGTCAGTGACAGGAATTGAATCTCAGTCAGTGACCGGGATTGAACCTCAGTCAGTGACAGGGGTTGAATCTCAGTCAGTGACGGGAATTTAATCTCAGTC
Organism: Chiloscyllium plagiosum; assembly: GCF_004010195.1. Classification (NCBI taxonomy): domain Eukaryota; kingdom Metazoa; phylum Chordata; class Chondrichthyes; order Orectolobiformes; family Hemiscylliidae; genus Chiloscyllium; species Chiloscyllium plagiosum. The sequence continues at coordinate 413 of NW_025153200.1, read as the reverse complement.
AGTGACAGTGATTGAACCTCTGTCAGAGACAGGGATTGAATCTTAGTCAGTGACAGGAATTGAATCTCAGTCAGTGACAGAGTTAGAATCTGAGTCAGTGACAGGGATTGAATCGCAGTCAGTGGCAGGAATTGAACCTCAGTCAGTGACAGGGATTGAATCTCAGTCAGTGACAGGAAGTGAATCTCAGTCAGTGACAGAGTTAGAATCTGAGTCAGTGACAGGGATTGAATCGCAGTCATTGACAGGAATTGAACCTCAGTCAGTGACAGGAATTGAATCTCAGTTCGTGACAGGGATTGAATCTCAATCAGTGTCAGGGATTGAATCTCAGTCAGTGACAGGAATTGAATCTCAGTCAGTGATAGGTATTGAATCTGAGTCAGTGACTGGAATTGAATCTCAGTCAGTGA
>NW_025153199.1:0-1407 GCF_004010195.1 Chiloscyllium plagiosum | reverse complement strand
CACAACTGCTGCTGGCATCGCATTCCATGCTTTCGCAACTCTGTGGAAAGAACCCGCCTCTGACATCCCCTCTATACTTTCCTCCAAACAGCTTAAAACTATGACCTCTCGTGTTAACAATTTCTGCCCTGGGAAAAAAAGTGTCTGGCTATCAACTCTATCTATGCCTCTCATTATCTTGTATACCTCAGTTAGGTCCCCTGTCTTCCTTCTTTTTTCCACTGAAAGACGTCCGAGCTCAGTCAGCCTCTCTTTGTTCGATAAGCCCACAATTCCAGGCAGCATTCTGGAAAACCTCCTCTGAACCCTCTCCATAGCATCCAATCTTTCCTATAATAGGGCGACCAGAACTGGACACAGTATTCCAAGTGCGTTCTAACCAAAGTTTTATAGAGCTGCATCAAGACCTCACGGCTCTTAAACACAATCCTCCTGTTAATGAAAGCCAAAACACCATATGCTTTCTTAACATCCCTGTACACTTGCGTAGCCATTTTAAGGGATCTATGTACCTGCACACCAAGATCCCTCTGTTCCTCCACACTGCCAAGAATCCTGTCTTTAATCCTGCACTCAGTTTTCAAATTTGACCTTCCAAAATGCATCACCTCCATTTATTCAGGTTGAACTCCATCTGCCACCTCTCAGCCCATCTCTGCATCCTGTCAATGTCCCGCTGCAGCCAACAACAGCCCTCCATACTGTCAACGACACTCCAACCTTTGTGTTGTCTGCAAACTTGCTGACCCATCTTTCAATCCCCTCATCCAAGTCATTAATAAAAATTACAACCAGTAGCGGCCCAAGGACAGAGCCCTGTGGACCACCGCTCACCACTGACTTCCAGGCAGAATATTTTCCTTCTACTGCCACTCGCTGTCTTCTGTTGGCCAACCAATTCTGTATCCAGACAGCTAAGTTTCCCGGTATCCCATTCCTCCTGACCTTCTGAATGAACCTACCATGGGGAACCTTATCAAATGCCTTACTGAAGTCCATATACACCACATCCACAGCTCGACCCTCATCAACTTGCCTAGTAACATCCTCAAAGAACGCAGTAAGGTTTGTGAGGCATGACCTGCCCCTCACAAAGCCGTATTGATTGCATTAAATCAAGCCATGCTCTTCCAGATGCTCATAAATCCTGTCCCTCAGAATCCTTTCTAACACCTTACATACGACAGACGTGAGAGTGTCTTGTCTGTAATTGCCGGGGATTTCCCTATTTCCTTTCTTGAAGAGAGGAATTATATTTGCATCCCTCCAGTCCTCAGGTACGACTCCAGTGGAGACCGAGGATGTAAGGATCTTCACAAGCAGCGAAGCAATCACATTTCTCACTTCCCAAAGCAGCCGAGGACAAATCTGGTTTGGCCCTGACGACTTGTCAATCTTAATGTTTGT
>NW_025153198.1:0-1407 GCF_004010195.1 Chiloscyllium plagiosum | reverse complement strand
GAGTGCCTGTATTGGTTAAGGATTATGTCAAGGTTGTATTAAGAAATGATATTGGCTGTGGGACAAATCTGATGAATCAGTCTGGTTTGAAATAAAACACATTGAAATAAACCTATTGGTAGGAGCATTTCCAGCCCACAAATTACACCCCCCACGACAAATTACTTTCAAAGTAGGGAATAGCATGAACCAGAAAATAACGATGGTTTGAGACAAGAGCACAAGAGTGATGATGGGAATGTAAGCATGCAAATTGACTGGATTAATTAATTTGGCATGGGGAGCCTCAAAGAACGATTCGGCGAATATATGATGGATTATTTCTTTGATTAATATGTAATGGAACGACCCAGAGAACTGGCTTTGTTATTACGTAATGAGGAAGGAGTGAAAAATCATATTGTAGCACAGGATCAATTTAGAAAGTGTGACCACAACATGTTGGAGTTTCATATTCAGACTGTAACAGCGAAGACAGAGTCACACAGGAGAGGTTTAGTGTTGGACAATGATAATTTTACTGGCCTGAGGAAGGGCTTGGCCTGAGTGGACATGTCAAAAAGATTAAAGTGCAAGACATTTGAAGAACAGTGGCAACTACTTAGGGAGATAGTCAAAACCCTTCAAATAAAGTGTAATCTTGAGTGCAAGAGGAATTGTAAAAAGGTGAAAAGCAATCCATGTCTTAACAAGGAAGTCAACAATAACATGAAGGTTCTTGCCTGGTGGTATTATCGCTGACTACTAATCCAGATAATGTTCTGGGGACATGGCTTCAAATGCCACCACGGCAGATGGTGGAATTTGAATCCAATATAAACCTGGAATTAAGAGTCTATTGATGGTAATGAATCCATTGCTCATTGGTGGAAACACGCATATGTTTCATGAATGTCCTTTAGGATTGGAAAACACCCTCCTTACCTGGTCTGACCTACATGTGATTTCAAACTCACACAAATCTGGTGGACGCTTAACTGCCCTCTGAGCAATTAGAGACAGACAATGGCTGCTGTCTAACCAGTGACACGCTCATCCTTTAATGAATGAAAGAAAAATACTTTACTTGTCAGCAAATGGTTACTGAAAACATAATCAAACGGCTATGAAGGAAAATGAGATGAAAACATAAGAAATGATAAAGAATACTTCTCTGAGTAGTCAAAATGTTTAAAAATGCTGAAAGCAAATGTCGGCCTTTGAGAGGATGAAAATGGCGAGGTAATAATGGGAAACTCAGAAATGGCAGAGATAAAACCAACACTTCCTGTTTTCACAGTGCAAGATAACTTCTTCCCAAAATTTAAAACAATTGCAAAGGATCATGATGGAACTATGATGTCGAGGAAGAAGATATTAAATGCATTAATGGGGTCATACGCAGGTCAGACCCTCGGCCTGCAGTAT
>NW_025153197.1:0-1407 GCF_004010195.1 Chiloscyllium plagiosum | reverse complement strand
GTTCTGGTTTACCCCACATGAGGAAATATCCACGCCACACCGACATTGTCAATCACCTTTAACATCCTCCAGACCTCAATGAGGTCTCCTCTCTTTCTTCTAAACCCAGAGTGTATAGGCCTGAAATGCTCAAACTCGCTTCAAAAGACAAATTTGTCTCTGGAATCAATCTAATGTACTTGTTCTGAACTGCCTTTGTTGTAACAATATCAATCCTGCAGTCAGGACAACAAACCTGAACACAGTACGTCAGTTACCGTCTCACTAATACCTTGCAGAGTTGCAGTGATTCTTCCCTCCCATAATACTCTGTTCTTTTACCAGTAAATGGTAAAAATTGCACTTGCCTTTCTCATTCCCTGCTGTACTTGCATGTGAGTTTTCCATGGTAAGGCCATGGACACCCAGTTGCCTCTGCACTTAAGTACACAGATGTTGCTCGCCATTTCCATAGTTTGCTAGATTCCTCTGATCAAAATGGTTAATCCCATATTATCCATGTTAAACTTTAGCAGCCAGATGTTGGCATATTCATCTAAACTGTTCATATCCATTTGTAATTTTCTACATGTCCATTATATCAATCTGCTTTTCCACTTGTTTTAATGTCAGCTGAAAATGTGTCTGTATTGTTTTCTCTCCTCTCATCCAAGTAATACAATGGATAGTAAATTGTCGGATCATGTGGTCTGAATTCTATGAAACCCCAAAAATTGCCAACCACTAACGAAACAACGATTCCAAATCTCTGCATTTTGTTGCGTCACCAGCCCTCTATCCAGGCGAGTGACCTCCTCCCAAACCCATGTCCTCTTAGTTTACAGCTTAATATTTTATGCAGCGTTTACTCATTGCCTTTTCAAAGTCTAGGTACTTTACTTTTCCGGGATCCCTATTGTCTACTTTGCTTGTCACATCTTTAAAAAATCCGAGCAAACAAATTCTAAAAAAAGTCATGCTGATTCTGATCTATTCAGATTTTACTTTGCAAATCCACTGTTGTTAATTAATTAATAACGGATTCTCACAATTTCCCTTAATTCCCAAGACTTTGCTCGCAACCTTTTAGTGACAAGTGAAGATGATTATACTAATTACAAACTTTTTTCAACCTCTACGTTCCATTTCCCGTGTTCCTGTGTAACAGGCACAAAGCTTTAAAAGATCTGCTCCAATCGCTGTGTAATAGGCATGAGTGTCTGAATGGATTCACTCAGTTCCTGGTTTACACACTCAATGGGCTGAATGTCCCCATGGTGTTCGTGCATTATACTCTCGATGGCCGGAATGTCCTGATTTACAGATTCAAGATCTACTTCTCCCCCTCTTGATAATATGTCAGAATCCTGAGGGATTGTGGAATTTTCCTGTTGTTGTGTATCATATGGATGGGCTGAACGGTCTCTT
>NW_025153196.1:0-1407 GCF_004010195.1 Chiloscyllium plagiosum | reverse complement strand
CAGGGAGGAGAGGTCACACTGCTTGGAGTTTTTTTAGGCCTCCGCAGAGTACCAGGGAGATGGAGGAGAGGATTGGCAAAATTATTCTGGGTAGGAGTGAAAGGAACAGGGTGGTCATTATGGGGGACTTTAACTTCCCCAACATCGATTGGAAATGCTATAACTCTAGTATGTCAGATGGATCAGTTTTGTCCAACATGTGCAGGAGCGTTTCCTGACATAGTATGTCGAAGGGCCGACAAGAGGGGAGGCCACACTGGATCTAGTGCTTGGTAATGAACCAGGCCAGGTGTTTGATTTAGTTGTCGGTGAGCACTTTGGAGAGAGTGACCATAATTCAGTTACGTTTAGTTTAGCGACGGAAAGGCTTAGGTACATGCCACGGGTCAAGAGTTATCGATGGGGCAAGGGCAATAATAATGCGATTAGGCAAGAATTAGGGTGCACAGAATGGGGTAGCAAAATGCAGGGGATGGGGACAATGAAAATGTGGAGCTGGTTTAAGGAATGGATGTTGCGTGTCCTTGATAGTATGTCCCTGTCAGGCAGGAAGGAAGTGATAAGGTAAGGGAACCGTGGTTTTCTACAGAAATTGCATCTCTTGTTAAGTGGAAGAAGGAGGCTTATGTGCTGATGAGACAGGAAGGTTCAGATGAGGCGACGGGAGAGTTACATATCAGCTAGGAAGGATTTAAAGAGAGAGTTAAGAAGAGCAAAGAGAGAACATGAGCAGTCTTTAGTAAACAGAATAAAGGTGAACCCTAAAGCTTTCTATAGGTATGTGAGGAATAAAAGGATGATTAGGGTAGGAATAGGACCAAAGACAGAAGTGGGAAGTTGAGTGTGGACCCTGTGGAGATCAGAGAGGTGCTAAACGAACATTTCTCATCGGTTTTCACTCAGGAAAAAGAGATTATTGTAGAGGAGAAGAATGAGATACGAGATATTAGACTAGAAAGGATCGAGGTTAGTTACGAAGTGGTTTAGATTAGATTACCCACAGTGTGGAAACAGGCCCTTCGGCCCAACCCGCCCAGACACATTCCCCTACATTTAGCCCTTCACCTAACACTACGGGCAATTTAGCATGGCCAATTCACCTAACCTGCACATTTTTGGACTTTGGTAGGAAACCGGAGTGCCCGGAGGAAACCCACACAGACACGGGGAGAATGTGCAAACTCCACACAGTCTGAGGAGGGAATTGAACCCGGGTCTCTGGCACTGTGAGGCAGCAGTGCCACCCACAAAGATTAGAAGAGATTCCCTACAGTGTGGAAACAGGCCCTCCAGCCCAACAAGTCCACACTGACCCTCCGAATAGGAACCCACCTAAACCCATTCCTCTACATGCACCCCTGACTATTGCACCTAACACTATGGGGCAATTTAGCATGGCCAATTCAC
>NW_025153195.1:0-1407 GCF_004010195.1 Chiloscyllium plagiosum | reverse complement strand
GATCACAGCTCAAGATCACACCCCAGGATCACATCCCAGGATCACAGAGCAGGATCACAGCTCAAGATCACAGAGCAGGATCACATCCCAGGATCACAGTCCAGGATCACAGCCCTGGATCACAGAACAGGATCACAGTCCAGGATCACAGCCCAGGATCACAGCCCAGGATCACAGAGCAGGATCACAGCCCAGGATCACAGCCCAGGATCACAGAGCAGGATCACAGTCAGGATCACAGCCCAGGATCACAGCCCAGGTTCACAGAGCAGGATCACAGTCAGGATCACAGCCCAGGATCACAGCCCAGGTTCACAGAGCAAGATCACAGCTCAGAATCAGAGAGCAGGATCATAGCCCAGGATCACAGCCCAAGATCACAGCCCAGGTTCACAACCCAGGATCACAGAGCAGGATCACAGTCAGGATCACAGCCCAGGATCACAGCCCAGGTTCACAGAGCAAGATCACAGCTCAGAATCACAGCCCAGGATCAGAGAGCAGGATCACAGCCCGGGATCACAGCCCAGGATCACATCCCAGGAACACAGACCTGGATCACAGCCCAGGAACAAACACCAAGATCACAGAGAAGGATCACAGCCCAAGATCACAGCCCAGTATCACAGAGCAGGGTCACAGAGCAGGATCACAGTCCAGGATCACAGAGCAGGATCACAGCACAGAATCACAGAGCAGGATCACAGCCCGGGATCACAGCCCAGGATCACATCCCAGGAACACAGACCAGGAGCACTGCCCAAAATCACAGCCCAGGTTCAGAGCCCACTATCACAGAGCAGGATCACATCCCAGGATCAAAGCCCAGAATCACAGCCCAGGAACAAAGACCAAGATCACAGAGAAGGATCACAGCCCAAGATCACAGCCCAGCATCACAGAGCAGGATCACATCCCAGGAACCCAAAACAGGATCACAGCCCAGGAACACAGACCAGGATCACAGAGCAGGATCACGGAGCAGGATCATAGCCCAGGATAACTGAGCAGGATCACAGCCCAGGATCACAGAGCATGATCACTGCCCAGGATCACAGCCCAGCATCACAGCCCAGGATCACAGCTCAGAATCACAGCACAGAATCACAGCCCAGGATCACAGAGCAGGATCACAGCCCAGGATCACAGAGCAGGATCACAGCCCGGGATCACAGCCCAGGATCACAGAGCAGGATCGCAGTCAGGATCACTGCCCAGGATCACAGCCCAGGATCACATCCCAGGAACACAGACCTGGATCACAGCCCAGGAACAAAGACCAAGATCACAGAGAAGGATCACAGCCCAAGATCACAGCCCAGTATCACACAGCAGGGTCACAGAGCAGTATCACAGTCCAGGATCACAGAGCAGGATCACAGCCCGGGATCACAGCCCAGGATCAAA
>NW_025153194.1:674-1407 GCF_004010195.1 Chiloscyllium plagiosum | reverse complement strand
AGCAAGATGGGGTTGAGAGAAGTTTAAGCAAGATCTGGTTCATGTGAGGTGTCGGCACCTCTAAGATTTAAACCCCGGATATCTTTGTTTAACGAGATGGCACTTTAAACAACTAAGGCACACGTCATATTAACAGATGAGAGAGAGATGGGCAGGTTGATGCAACACCTATTAAAATTTACAAGGATAATAAGATTTGTTTTAAAGCTCACCAATAGAAAGCAATTACACGGCAAATTGAGGAGTCCAATTCAGATATCGGGCCTGGAACATTAGAACAGCAAGGGAAACATCATCAAACATGTTATAGAAGATAGAAGACAATTAGTCCATCGATACAACACCATAGGACCCATAATAGACCATGCAGCACCTGTTACACAACAGAAGAATGAGACTATTCAGCCTTCTCAATGATGAAAATCTATAATTGGAAGAAGCCAAAGTGAGGGGAAATTGTCAGTTTAGAGCAAGGCTATTTCGCCGATTGAGTGTGTTGCACAAGAACAGCAGAAAGACGTGAAGCTTGTTGAGTTTTTTTCCACGTAAACATAAGGAGGTAATTCAATCACATTTCTGTTGAATTAGACCAGGAGCAAAACAGTCACTTTCTGAAACTCATTTCAGCGATGTAGGGGGAGACTGTTCAGGATCTCGAGCCTGTTCTTGACGTTTTTGAGAAGTCACTTGAGCCTGTTGAAACGTTGCACCACAGCAGGAAGATTCTGTAAAT
>NW_025153194.1:0-578 GCF_004010195.1 Chiloscyllium plagiosum | reverse complement strand
TGAATTGGGAACGTAAAGGTTATAGAAATATAAGCACTTAGAATAACCAGCTCCACAAGGAGATATAAAGTAGAGAGCAAACTATTGGAATTGAAGCTGTAGTTGAAACCTGTTATTAAAAGATTAATAATAGGGGATTTTCAAAGTCCAAGTAAAGTCCATTTCAGTCAATATGATTTTAAGAAGGATAAGTCGAGTATGAATTATTTGCTAAGATTATATATAAATGTGTCAAATGGAGAAAAGGCATCTTATAGATATATTGTAATTGGACATCCAGATGGCATTGGCATAAGGTGCCCCACGAATTATGGCCATGCAATACAAGCACCCGCCGGCTTAAAAGAAATTGGTTGGACAGATGATTGGCTAACCAATGAACGCCGTGCTATGGAGGTAACAGTTTTGGATTGGTTTGGACAAGGTAAAAAAATTCACACTACACTAGGTTATAGTCCAAAGGAATTTTTTTAAAAACACTAGCCTTTCGAGCGCTCCAGCTTCGTCAGGTGTTAGTGAAAATGAAGACCAGAGAGAGAGAGATCATTTATGAGGAAAAGATCAAAAGGTCATGCAAC
>NW_025153193.1:0-1407 GCF_004010195.1 Chiloscyllium plagiosum | reverse complement strand
TTTGTGTCACTGATCGGGTTGGGTGTTCCTGACGCTATCATTCCCACTCTCTGGGATTGTCCCTCAAGGTGCTGAGTTACAGTCAGACAGCACAGGAACAGACCCAACCCGTCCAATCCGAACATATTCCCAAATCTAGCTCATCCCACCTGCCTGCGCTTGGCCCATATCCCTCCAAACATTTCTTATTCACTGACTTGTCCAAATGTCTTTTAAACAGAGTAACTGTGTCCACACGCACCACTTCCTCTGGAAGGTCATGCCACACACAAACCACTCTCTGTGGATAAAACCTACCCTTCATGTCTTTTTAAATTGTTCTCCTCTCACGTTAAAAATATCCATCATTTTGAAATCCCCCACATGAGGGCAAAGAAACACCTGCCTTTCACCTTATCTGGACCCCTCATGACACAGTATCCCAGGCGAGGAATCACCAATCTCAACTTGACGTCCCAACTCTGATACTCAAAGCTCTGAGCCATGATGGTGAGCGTGCTAAACCCCTTCTTCTCCCCCCTGTCCACCTGTGACACAAACCTCAAAGAATTACTGACTGAGTGTGAGTTATGTTCAGCACAGAGCGGGAAAAGGCTCCCTTCCAGGAATTATGTTAGAATTCGGCTTCTCAGAAAGGAGTTCCCCTCAGTTAATAACTGTCATCTTTCCAATTCCAGTTTCCTTATCTCCCACCCAGTCTAATCACGCTATACCCCCCTCACTCCCCACACCTTTTAATATCCCACCCAGTCCAAACACCCTATACCCCCCTCACTCCCCACACCCTTTAATATCCCACCCAGTCCAATCACCCTATACCCCCCTCACTCCCCACACTCTTTAATATCCCTCGCAGTGTGAGTGAAGCGTTTGAGGTTGTGATCGGAATGAGGGGGTGTAATGTGAAAGCACAGTACAGTAATGGTCCCTGAGTGAAAATTCTCCTCAAACTGAAACTCCGAGTCTCACTGAATTCTCTGCAATCTCTCCCTTTGCAGGACGATCTCTTCAATGTTTCACGTGTTCAGCCTCCTCGGGCTCCTGCTCACTGAGAGAGACCACTTGCCTGAGTGGCATCACCAACTGCCAGACTGTGTCATCCCACACCATCATCGGTAATCCTGCCTTTCTGTTGAGAGCCGACTCTTCCCAGATTGGAGGGAATGGGGCCAGACAGTGTGCTGGGAAGTTTCTTTCCCCGTTTGCTGAGTGCAGACGTGTTGGCTGGAGACTACGTGGCGGCTACTGGTTTCAGTTCCTCTCAGCGCAAACCCACATGGAGCAGGGGCCCTGCTGTGGGACAGGGTGGAGTGTCCCTACCTCTGAGACAGGAGTGCCGGACAATCATCCCAGCCCCTGAAGAGGCGTAGGGTAATATTCTCCAGAACACTGTGGTTCTGAAAATAT
>NW_025153192.1:0-1407 GCF_004010195.1 Chiloscyllium plagiosum | reverse complement strand
ACCCTGCTGAATAAACACTGACTCCGTACAGTTTCACAGCAAGTGACCCTTACCCTGCTGAATAAACACTAACTCTGTACAGTTACACAGCGAGTGACCCTTACCCTGCTGAACAAACACTGACTTGGGAAATAAGGCAGGGCAGGTGACTGAGGTGTCAGTGGGGGAGCACTTTGGGGCCAGCGACCATAATTCTATTCGTTTTAAAATATTGATGGAAAAGGATAGACCAGATCTAAAAGTTGAAGTTCTAAATTGGAGAAAGGCCAATTTTGATGGCAAGAGGCAAGAACCTTTGAAAGCTGATTGGAGGCAGATGTTCGCAGGTAAAGGGATGTTCAAAGTTTGTGGGAAGATTTGTAGCTCGGGTGCTCGTTGTTGTGGTTGTATTCGCCAGAATGAAGGACCCGATAACCAGCATGACCAAAACCAATGTAGTATATAAAATCCCATGCAAGGACTGTACAAAACACTACATAGGACAAACAGGAAGACAGCTAACGATCTGCATCCATGAACACCAACTAGCCACGAAACGACACGACCAGCTCTCCTTAGTAGCCACACACTCAGATGACAAGCAACGTGAGTTCGACTGGGGCAACACTACTATTATAGGACAAGCCAAACAGAGAACAGCCAGGAATTCCCAGAGGCTTGGCACTCATCTACAGATTCAATCAATAAGCACATCGACCTGGACCCAATGTACCGGCCACTGCAGCGGACAGCTGGAACTGACAACCGGAAGCGGCAGATTCAAACCACTGTAAATGCCGGAGGAAAGATCACAGAAGCGCTTCACAGGAGGCTCCCAAGCACTGAGGATGTCACCTAGACAGGGGACGAAACGTCTGCAACACTAATTCCCAGCTCGGCGAACACAACCACAACAACAGTAAAGGGACGGCTGGAAAATGGGAATCCTTCAGGAATGAGATAACAAGAATCCAGAGAAAGTATATTCCTGTCAGAGTGAAAGGGAAGGCTAGTAGGTATAGGGAATGCTGACTAAAGAAATTGAGGGTTTGGTTAAAGAATGAAGCATATGTCAGGTATAATCTTTGAGGAGAAAGTGAGGTCTGCAGATGCTGGAGATCAGAGATGGAAATGTGTTGCTGGAAAAGCGCAGCAGGTCAGGCAGCATCTAGGGAACAGGAGAATCGACGTTTCGGGCATTAGCCCTTCTTCAGGAATCTTCAGGCTAATGCCCGAAACGTCGATTCTCCTGTTCCCTAGATGCTGCCTGACCTGCTGCGCTTTTCCAGCAACACATTTCCATCTCATATGTCAGGTATAGACAGGATAGATCGAGTGAATCCTTAGAAGAGTATAAAGAAAGTAGGAGTATTCTTAAGAGGGAAATCAGGAGGTCAAAACGGGGACATGAGATAGCTTTAGCAAATA
>NW_025153191.1:0-1407 GCF_004010195.1 Chiloscyllium plagiosum | reverse complement strand
ACATTGGTCCCACACTAACATGTCAGATTCTCTTGGTCTTTTATTCATTTGTGGGACTTGGCCGTCTCTGGCTGGGCCAGCATTGATAGCCTATCCCTATTTGCCCTTGAGAAGGTGGTGCTGAGCTGCCTTCTGGAATCACTGTTTATTTATCCTATCCATGCCCCTCATGATTTTATAAATCTCTATAAGGTAACCCCTCAGCCTCAGTCATAGAGATATACAGCACGAAAACAGACCATTCAGTCCAACCCGTCCATGGTGACTGTATATCCCAACCCAATCTAGTCCCACCTGCCATCACCAGATCCATATCCCTCCAAACCCTTCCTATTCATATACGCATCCAGATGCCTTTTAAATGTTTCAATTGTACTAACCTCCGCCACTTCCTCTGGCCGCTCATTCCATCTCACTCTAAAACTATGCCCTCTAGTTCTGGACAACCCCACTCCAGGGAAGAGACTTTGTTTATTTATCCTATCCATGCCCCTCATGATTTTATAAATCTCTATAAGGTAACCCCTCAACCTCAAGCACAGCAGGTAAAACAGGTCCAGCCTATTCAACCTCTCTCCGTATAGCAAGCCGACCAACCGTCACAACATTCTTGAAAATCTTTTCTGAACCCTTTCAAGTTTCACAACATCTTTCCGCTAGGAAGGAGACCAAAACTGCACGCAATATTCCAACAGTGGCCCAACCAATGTCCTGTACAGCCATAACATGACCTCCCAACTCTTGTACTCAGTACTCTGACAAATAAAGGAAAGTATACTAAACACCTCCTTCACTGTCCTATCTACCTGTTACTCCACCTTCAAGCAGCTGTGAACCTGCACTTCAAGATCTCTTTGTTCAGCAACACTCCCCAGCATCTTACCATTAAATGCATAAGTCCTGCTCAGATCTGCTTTCCGAAAATGCTCCACCTCACATTTATCTAAATTAAACTCCATCTGCCACTTCTCAGCCACTGGCACATCTGATCAAGAGCATGTTGTAATCTGAGAGAACCTTCTATGCTGTCCACTATACCCTCAATTTCCGTGCCATCTGCAAACTTCCTAACTGTACCTCTTATGCTCACATCCAAATCATTTATATAATGAAGAAAAGTAGTGGACCCAGCAACGATCTTGTGACACTCCACTGGTCACAGGTCTCCAGACTGAGATAACAACCCTCCACCACCATTCTCTGTCTTCTACCTCTGAGCCAGCCAAATGACTAATTCTTCCTGTATTCCATGAGATCTAACCTTGCTAACTGGTCTCCCACTGGGGAACCTATTGGACTGCCTAACTGAAGTCCATATAGTTCATAACTACTGCTCTGCCCTGATACTTATTCTGATGCTGATGCTGCCAGGCCTGCTGAGCTTCGCCAGCTATTTCTGTTTTATTT
>NW_025153190.1:0-1407 GCF_004010195.1 Chiloscyllium plagiosum | reverse complement strand
GCTTTATTCCTGATGAAAGGCTTTTGCCCGAAACATCGATTTCACTGCTCGTTGGATGCTGCCTGAACTGCTGTGCTCTTCTAGCACCACTGATCCAGCTTACGGTGGGCTACATGGTCTTCCTTATTCATGAGTCTATTTTGATCTCCAACCACAGACCTCAGATGGTCTGAAAAAAAGCACAACCCTGCCCTCCATTACATAAATGGCTATAAATTCAGTTGTGTATCATTCACGTTTTCAGAGCTGCAGGTGATGTTTCAGTTTCAAAACTGCATCCATGCTGTGTTCTTTCACTTCTCATGCTGGTAGTACAGGGTGCCCTTTCAGGCAATTTGTCAATGTGGGGCTGATAGCAGGAAAATGCACAGTAGGTACTGTGACTTTAACAAACACTGATTTGACTTTAACAGTGCCATTTTCAACCTTAATGCTCCAGTTAACTCTTATTCTCACAGAGCACAGCATCCAGTCAGCAGCAGGAGACATCACCACAATGAGAGGACCATCAAGCATTTTCAGGTTAGTTGTTGATCAGTTTCTGCTGCTTTGTGTGTGTGTGCTGTTTACACTGCAAACAGAAGTTAGTAAAGTTTACAAAAATGAGGAAGGAATTGATTCTCATTTCAAAGACTTCATTCATGTCAGAAAAGCGCTTTTAAAAGGGTGAGGAACAGTGAGGTCAGTGCAGGAGAGAGAGAGAAAGAGAGAGGGAAAGGAAGAGACCCATACTACTAACTGACACAGCAGTGAACCTGCCCAGTTACTGCCTTTGCTGTTTGAATTCATGTATCACTGGACATCGAAGTGCATCCAGGAAAATAAACAAACAGTGAAATTCATAACTAATCTTGGAGGAGATTTGGGCGAGGTCACAGCACCGAAACAGATAAGTGAATATTTTTAAGTGTGCCCTTACAGTAAGTCTGCAGTAGTGAGTATAGTGGATTCTTTCTTGATTATATGTTATATTGAGATATGCCTCTTGATTAAACTTAAAAATATAAGCCATTAGTATTAAGTTAGCCTGGAGCAGTGTTTTGTCGAGGAATAAGACAGTGCTATTTTCTGGGTCTGTAGATTGAAAGGAGCAAAAATGGCCCTTAGTAGAGTGAGATGCTCTTCTTGTCAGATGTGGGAGTTTAGGGAGAGTTTACGGGTTACTGAGAATTTTATCTGCAATAAATGCCGTTGATTGCGGATCCTATCAGAGCGAATGGATCGGTTAGAGAGACAGTTAGAGGCAATGAGGAATTTACAAGAGCAAGGGGATGTGATGGATGGCAGTAATAGGGAGGGAGAAAACTCACAGATACAGTCACATTGATGGGTTAACTCCAAGAAAGGTAGGAGAGGGATGCAGGTGGTGCAGGAGTGTTCTGTGGCTATCCCCATTTCAAACAGGTA
>NW_025153189.1:0-1407 GCF_004010195.1 Chiloscyllium plagiosum | reverse complement strand
CGGAATTCTGCGAGCCAGAAGAATGGACCCTTAAAAAATCCCAAAGGAATTCAGGGCTGTCAGCCTGAATTTCTGCAGGGAAAGCTGTATGTAATTAATCGGGCAGTTTGGTTTTCATGCAGAGAATCGTACAGTTAATGTGACTTACTTGATTTGATGAGCGAACACATAGCAGTCTGCTAAAAAATGGAAGCTATGAGCTCCAGTTGAATGTACCAAGCATCCTGGAGAAGTGCAAGTCAAGTCACTTAGGGACAGCAATCAATAGAAAGAATACACAATAAATGAGCATACTGTCAGTGTGGAAGATCCTAGTATAAATGCCTTCCTATTTCTCCCTTTTATTTTGCTTTGACGATGGGTCAGTTAGACTCGAAATGTCAGCTCTTTTCTCTCCTTACAGATGCTGCCAGACCTGCAGATATTTTCCAGCATTTTCTCTTTTGGTTTCAGAATCCAGCATCTGCAGTAATTTGCTTTTACCCTGAAGGCAGCCGGCATCGTCAATAATCTAAATAAGGCAGCAAATGGCACCATTTCCTCTCTCAGTTCAATTGCAGAATGTAAGAGGAGGAAGCTTATACAAGAACTGCATAAATAACTAGATCAATCACGGCCTGTGTGCTGCATGTAGTTCTGGTCACTATATCACATGGAAGGATGGAATTAGAATGGAGAGTGTAGAGGAACAATGTGAGGATTGCAGATGCTGGAAATTAGAGTCAAAGAGTGTGGTGTGGGAAAAGCACAGCAGGATAGGTAGCAGAGTGCCAGGAGAATTGACGTTTCGAGCATGTTTCACTCTTGGAGGTGGAACAGAAGAGGTTTGTTATCCTGGGAAAGTGATAATGCAGTTATGAGGAAAGGTTGAAGTGGAGGATGCTGAGAGGAGATTTGATTAGCCTGCACATGTTGTCAAGGGCCTGGATAGAGAGGGAGAGACTGTCTTGTTCTTATTGGAGAGCGCAGTTACCGGCAGCAAATATTTAATGTAATTGGCTGAAATATTAGAGAAGTAGTGAGGAAAGTTGTTATTTCACCCAGAGTAAGGAAGGGATCTGGGAGTGATGCATGGAAGCGGAGTAGAAGCAGAAACTCTGGAAAATTTTATAAATGTGCCTAGATCTGAACCTGACGTCCAACAGTCTCTGTGGAATCATAACAATGATTTTATTTTGGAAAAGGATGAAGCTGGGTGGCACCTTCATTTTAATTGGTGCAGACAATTTCCAGAGTAGTCTGTGTTGTAGAAATTTCTGATATTTAGACAATATCGAGAGAATCAATGTAAAGGTGTCGGGGAGAGGACAGAGAGGAGTAGTGTGTAAATTGATTAGCATCACAAAAATACTGATCCCAGCCTTTATACACAATGCTACTTCACTGTGGTGGACTTTTTCTCCTTCT
>NW_025153188.1:0-1407 GCF_004010195.1 Chiloscyllium plagiosum | reverse complement strand
TGTTTCTTAGAATCCTCTCCAATAATTTACCCACAACTGACATAACACTGACTAGTTTGTAATTCCCAGGATTATCCCTATTTCCTTTCTTGAGCAAGGGAATTACATTTGCTACCCTTCAATCATCTGTTACTACTCCAGTGGGCAGTGAAGACACATAGATCATCGCCAAAGGGGCAGTAATCTCTTCCTATCTTCCTGCAGTAACATTGGGTAAATCATGTCTGGTCCAGGGGACTTGTCTACCATATGTTTTTCAAGCATTCCAGCATATCCTCCTTTTAAACACCAACCTCTTCGAGCATATCAGCCTGTTCAACACTGCCCTCACAACCAACAATGTCTCTTTCACTCGTGAATATTGAAGCAAAGTATTAATTAAGGACCTCCCCTACCTCCTCCGATCCGGGCACAAGTTCCCTCCTCTGTCCCTGATCTACCTTGCTCTCACTATGATCAGCCTGCAATTCCCATCATGTTCACAACTTCATTTCCACATGTTCTGATTTCCTTCAGCTCCTCCCTCATACTAAGCTCTGTGTTCTCCAGCACGTTTGTTCTTGTTTGGTTCTTTCCATGTTTCCTGTTGTGTTTATCAGTCGTGTGTGTTTGGTTATTATGAGGGTTATCCTATAATTTTTGAAACCATATGTTTCCATTTTTGTTGAGTTCATCTGTTTCATTGAGATGCATGTGTTTAATTCTATGCAGTAGGTGGAAAACAGTCGGTTTTTAATGTAAATTCAAGAGTTGCACTGAGATTTAAACTCAGACTTTTATTAACTGAAGCAAAAATAAAACCTTACTCCCTAGTGCTGTTCGGGGGGAGCCTTAATGAGTTCAACAGGGGCAGATATCACAGTGCCTTAGTTGACAAGAAACATAGAATCATACAGAAAATGAACCAAGCAAGATCCATTTCAGCCATGTGGTCTCATGCGTGTTAGACAAGGCTGGGTAGCCTCTCCTTTACTGGCAGCTGTGTTACAGTTAATAGAAATATGCCAAAGGCTTAATTTTATATATGGAACTGTGATGTACCATCACAGAGGCATGGTCCAGGGAGGGATAAGAACAGCAACTTACCATTCTGAGAATCTACAAGAGGACAGTCCTGTATGCAAATGTGGAAGGGCTGATGTGGCATCAGTTATTGTGGGGAGGAAGAATGATATCTTCCAAAAGAGAGTTGAAACGCGTACAAGCTGGTACACACCAATGAGAAATAAATATCGGCTATCCAAAGCAAGAGTGAAGGATAGAGGTGGCCCATATCAAAGAAACAGCTCAGATGTTCCTTGAAGCAAGTACTAAAGAAGGTCATTACTTCATTCTTTACTAAATTAATTACTAATTGCTAATTGGTGACAATGATCTTGTTGAAAATGTGAGTGTTGAGCAGCTGGG
>NW_025153187.1:0-1407 GCF_004010195.1 Chiloscyllium plagiosum | reverse complement strand
GAGTCCTAGCAAAACTGGAATCAATGTGTATCAACTCTCCACTGGTTGGAGTTTTACCTGTGTTGTGTATAACTCACCACAAGAAATCTCATACAATCAAATACTGAAACAATTATTCAAATTTTATTGCAATTAGCAGCCAAAATAAGATCCCGCAAGTAAGTAAGTTAAATCTCATGACTCAATTGGCTATTACCTGATTAATGGTGCAATTTAGCTATGCTTCCAACAAACAGAGCCTGTATCTGATGTGTCCAGAGTTCAATCCTTGTGCAGTGCTTTTCAAAACTCTGCTACTGAGAATTCCTAGAGTTCAATTCTCATATCATTTTCTCTCTTTCATCACTGATGATTGTTTAGATTCTTTCATCATAATTGTTGACTATTCCTCTGAAACCATCTAGGTTGTCTTCTCATCAGAAGTAACATCCTTGTTCCTTGAGGCATTGACTGGCCATGTAAAGACACAGTCTTCCTGTGATTAAGAGCAATCATTTGTCCTTGTTGCATAAAGCAGTTATCAAGTGGCTGTGTGCAACACCATTTTGTTCATGTAGCTTTGACCCCTTCTTCTCCCAGGTGTGGCTAAATGCTTTCAATTCCTGTCAAACCTGTTTGTACTTGTCCCTTCACAGTTAATTCCAGACAGGCATATTGCTGATTCTTCCAATCTGTGAACAGTGATTAAAGTTGTGAAGTGTATCTGATCACACCAGGCACCTGGCTGTTGGAGGTGGGTCATCCTAGCTCTGGGTCATGTGATCACAGAAATTAGGAGCAGGAGAAGGCCGTTTGGCCCCATGTGTCTGCTCCATAATTAAACAGGATTACGGCTGATCCTCTCTCTCATTTTCCTGTTTTCTCCCTATACCCTTTTATGGTGAAATTTATCTGTCTCTTTCTTCAATACACGGACTTCACCAGTTTTCTCATTTCCCCTCCCCCGACCTTATCCTGACCCAACCTCCCAACTCGGCACCACCCTCATGACCCGTCCTAGCTGTCCATCTTCCTTCCCACCTATCTGCTCCACCCTCCTCTCCAACCTATCACCATTATCCCCACCTCCTTCTACCTACCGCACTCTGAGCTACCTTCCCCCCAGTCCATTAATCTCTCTACCCCCTTGGCTCACACGCCTCAATCCTGATGAAGGGCTCTGGCCTGAAACGTCAATTCTCCTGCTCCTTGGATGCTGCCTGACCTGCTTTTTCAGCACCACACTCTTGACTCTGATCTCCAGCATTTGCAGTCCTCACTTTCTCCGAGGTAATGTAGCATGGCCAATCCACCTAACCCTCATGTGGGAGGAAATCTCAGCAACCAGAGGAAACCCACGCAGACATGGGGAGAATGTACAAACTCCACACAGAGAGCCACCTGAGGGTGGAATCAAAGCCAGGTCCC
>NW_025153186.1:0-1407 GCF_004010195.1 Chiloscyllium plagiosum | reverse complement strand
TTAATATTCAATGGTTCACAACCTTGTGGAAATGCCGGAGAAATGGGCAACACTAACAATAATGGATACCAAAGGCATGACAGGGAAAGCATTTGGTATCAGATCATGAAGTTGAATCAGTCTGAATGTAAATTCTGGCTACTACTTGCCAAGGACACAAGCAGCAGAACATTTTCAGCAACCGAACAGCATTTCATTGCTCATCACTGTGAAGAATAGGAATCAACTGGAATTTTTAATAAAAGCATTGTGATAATTTTGGAAAACTTCAATATTCCCAAAATCTGGGACATTCACACTGACAAGAGCGATATTGGAAGAGGAGTTCAGAGAATTTTTTTAATAGAGTTTCTTTGAATAACACATTGTGCAATTGGCTAGGGATGTAACTATCTCAGAGCGACTGTTGTGTGATGAAATTTCGTGAATGAGTAATGTCACCTGGAGAGATCCTCTGGGAAATTGTGAGAAAGTGCAGTTTAAAGAAATATAAAGGTTTAAAGTGAATCACAGAAAGGACAAGCTACAACTAGAAACAAAAATAGCCAATTACATGTGTTTGAGAGGAGAACTGACCAAAATAAACAGGCGAAACGTGTGTCTGTAAATGAACAGTGGAAAACATTTGAAGGAACCGTGTAAATCATTCACATAAAGGACATTCCATTCAAACAGACATAACTTCAATAAGAAATCCCCACAGGTCCCTTACTCAGGACAAAAGGGATCATACGAGATTATGAGGCTGAGAAGATCACCAAAAAGTACTTAAAATCCTGACGTTAGAGAGTGTTTTAGGAGTAAGTTTAAAAGGGATTGCAACGGGTCTGCTACCAGGGGGAGGGCATTGGGAAGGGGTAATATTGGCAGGGCATATTGAAACGATAGGAACAGGGAGAATTGAAGGTGCTGGAGGCAGTGAGAGTGTTACAGAGAGTGGTCATGGCCTGAACGATGTGACAAAGCCAGTACGGATTGCTGCAGCTGGAGGGGTTTTCAGAGGTAGGGAGGGACATATGTATTTTTATTTATTCATTCATGGAATGAGACTGCCACTGATTGGACCATCAATCTTCCGGCCCCCACTGCTACTTGCCCAGATGGTAGCTCAGAGTCAGCCAAATTGTTGTGGGTATGGAGTCACGTGTCGGTCAGACCAGGTTAGAATGTCAGATGTCCTTCCCTAAAGGAAGTAAGTGAACTAGATGAGTTCTTCCTACTGATCAACAATGGTTTCATGGTGGTCTCACCAATGTCTTGTACAAATACACCATGACATCCTTCTCCTACCCTCAATGCTCTGACCAATGAAGGTAACCATCCGAAACGCCTGCTTCACCAGCCTGTCTACCTGTGACACCACATTCAAAGAACTGTGTCCCTGCATCCTTGGTCTCTGACTGACAA
>NW_025153185.1:0-1407 GCF_004010195.1 Chiloscyllium plagiosum | reverse complement strand
TGCAGTGTTTTTCTGTACCGGTTTCCTGCAGCGGTTTCCTGCACCGGCTTCCTGAAGCAGTGTCCTGCACCGGTTTCCTGCAACAGTTGCCTGCAGCATTTTCCTTCAGCAGTTTCCTGCACCGGTTTCCTGCATCAGTTTCCTGCAGCGATTTCCTGCACCAGTTTTATGTAGTGTTTTCCTGCAGCAGTCTACTGCTGCGGTTTCCTGCACTGCTTTCCTGCAGCAGTTTTCTGCAGTGGTTCCCTGCAGCGGTTTCCTGCAGCAGTTTCCTGCACCGTTTTCCTCCACCGGTTTCCTTCAGTGGTTTCCTGCAGCAGTTTCCAGCAGCTGTTTCCTGCAGTGTTTTCCTGAAGCAGTTTCCTGCAGCGGTCTACTGCTGCGGTTTCCTGCTCTGGTTTCCTGCAGCAGTTTCCTGCACCGGTTTCCTGCAGCAGTTTCCTGAAGCGTTTTCCTGCACTGGTTTCCTGCAGCGTTTTACTGCAGTGTTTTTCTGTACCGGTTTCCTGCAGCGTTTTCCTGCACCGGTTTCCTGAAGCAGTGACCTGCACCGGTTTCCTGCAACAGTTGCCTGCAGCATTTTCCTGCAGCAGTTTCCTGCACCGGTTTCCTGCATCAGTTTCCTGCAGCGATTTCCTGCACCAGTTTTATGCAGTGTTTTCCTGCAGCGGTCGACTGCAGCGGTTTCCTGCACTGGTTTCCTGCAGCAGTTTCGTGCACTGGTTTCCTGCAGCGTTTACCTGCTGCGGTTTCATGCACTGGTTGACTGAAGTGTGTTCCTGCAGCAGTTTACTGCAGCGGCTTCCTGCACTGGTTTCCAAAGCAGTTTCCTACTGTGGTTCCCTGCACCGGTTTCCTGCAGCAGTTTCCTGCACCAGTTTCCTGCACCGGTTTCTTGCGGTGATTTCCTGCAGCATTTTCCTGCACTGCTTTCCTGCAGCAGTTTTCTGCAGTGGTTCCCTGCAGCAGTTTCCTGCACCAGTTTCCTGCAGCGATTTCCTGCACCAGTTTTATGCAGTGTTTTCCTGCAGCGGTCTACTGCTGCGGTTTCCTGCACTGGTTTCCTGCAGCAGTTTCCTGCACCGTTTTCCTCCACCGGTTTCCTTCAGTGGTTTCCTGCAGCGGTTTCCAACAGCGGTTTCCTGCAGTGGTTTCCTGCAGCGGTTTCCAGCAGTGGTTTCCTGCAGTGTTTTCCTGAAGCAGTTTCCTGCAGTGGTTTCCTGCAGCAGTTTCCTGCACCGGTTTCCTGCAGTAGTTTCCTGAAGCATTTTCCTGCACTGGTCTCCTGCAGTGTTTTACTGCAGCGTTTTTCTGCACCGGTTTCCTGCAGCGGTTTCCTGCAGCCTTTTCCTGCACCAGTTTCCTGAAGCATTGTCCTGCACCGGTTTCCTGCAACAGTTGCCTGCA
>NW_025153184.1:0-1407 GCF_004010195.1 Chiloscyllium plagiosum | reverse complement strand
AGAAAAACCTGCCTCGCATGTCTCTTTTAAACTGCTCCCCCAGCACCTTCAACCTGTGTCCCCTAGTAAGCGGCCCCTCCACTCTGGGAAAATGCCTCATACTTCCTTATATTTAAGACTATAAGACAAAGGAGCAGAAATTAGGCATTCAGCCCATTGAGTCTGCTTCACTCTTCAATCATGACTGATACGTTTTTCAACCATTCTCCCACTTTCTCCCCGTAACCCTTGATCCCCTTGATACTCAAGAACCTATCTATGTCTACCTTAAATATACTTAATGACCCGGCCTCCACGGCCTTCTGTAGCAATGATAGATTCACCACTCTCTGGCTGAAGAAGTTTCTCCTTATCTTCATTCTATAAGGTCTTCCCATTACTCTGAAGCTGTGCCCTCGGGTCCTAGTCTCTCTTCCAAATGGAAATATCTTCCTAGCATCTACTCTGAACATGCTATTTAGTATTCTATACAGAGTCATAGAGTCATAGAGATGTAAGCATGGAAACAGACCCTTGGGTCCAACTCGTCCATGCCAACCGTATATTCCAATCTAGTTCCACCTGCCAGCACCTGGCCTATATCCCTCCACACCGTTCCTATTCATACACCCATCCAGATGTCTTTTAAATGTTGCAATTGTACCAGCCACCACCACTTCCTCTGGCAGCTCGTTCCATACACACACCACCCTCTCTGTGAAAAAGTTGCCCCTTAGGTCTCCTTTATATCTTTCCCCTCTCACCTTAAACCTATGCCCTCTAGTTCTGGACTCGCCCATCCCAAGGAAAAGACCTTGTGTATTTTCCCTATCCATGCCCCTCATGATTTTGTAAATCTCTATAAGCTCACCCCTCAGTCTCCGACGCTCCAGCGAAAACAACCCAAGCCTATTCAACCTTACCCTATAGCTCAAATTCTCCAACACTACCAACATTCTTATAAATCTTTTCTGAACCCTTTCAAGTTTCACAACATCCTTCTGAAAGGCAGGAGACCAGAATTGCATGCAATTTTCCAAAAGTGGCCTAACCAATGTCCTGTACAGCTGCAACATGATCTCCCATCGCCTATACTCAATCTTCTGACCAAGAAAGGAAAGCATGCCAAACGCCGTTGTCACTATCCTATCTGCCTGCGACTCGACTTTCAAGGAACTATGAATCTGCACTCCAAGGTCTCTTTGTTCAGCAACACTCCCTAGGACTTGACCATTAAGTGCATAATTCCTGCAGCATCTTGCATTTATCTAAATTATCTCCATCTGCCACTCCTCAGCCCCTTGGTCCATCAGATCAAGATCATGTTATAATCCAAGTAAACCTTCCTCGCTTTCCACTACACCTCCAATTTTAGTGTCATCTGCACACTTCCCAACTATACCTCTTTTGCTCACATCTAAGTAATTT
>NW_025153183.1:0-1407 GCF_004010195.1 Chiloscyllium plagiosum | reverse complement strand
GTATAAACACACTTAAACAATCTTGCATGTACATATTAACACAAACCTGTATGTATACATTAACACAATCATTTATGTACACACTGACACAATCATCTATGTTTACACTAACACAGTCCTGCATGTACACATCAACACAGTCCTGTATGTACACACTAACACAGTCCCGTATGTATACACAAGCACAATCCTGTATGTACCCATTAATACAATCCTGCATATACCCATTAACACAAACCTGTATGTACACACCACAACAATCCTGTATGTACACATTAACACAGTCCTGTATGTACACACTAAAACAATCTTGTATGTACACATTAACACAGTCCTGTATGTACCCATTAACACAAACCTGTATATACACACTACCAAAATCCTGTATGTACACACTAACACTATCCTGTACATACACTCTAACATAATCCTGTATGTACACATTAACACAATCCTGTATGTACACTCTAACACAATCCTGCATGTACACACTAACTCTATCCTGTATGTACACACTAACACTATCCTGTATGTACACTCTAACATAATCCTGCATGTACACACTAACTCTATCCAGTATGTACACACTAACACTATC
This sequence comes from Chiloscyllium plagiosum, assembly GCF_004010195.1. NCBI lineage: Eukaryota > Metazoa > Chordata > Chondrichthyes > Orectolobiformes > Hemiscylliidae > Chiloscyllium > Chiloscyllium plagiosum. The sequence continues at coordinate 809 of NW_025153183.1, read as the reverse complement.
CTGTATGTACACTCTAACAAAATCCTGCATGTACACACTAACTCTATCCTGTATGTACACACTAACACTATGCAGTATGTACACACTAACACTAACCTGTATGTACACATTAACACAGTCCAGTCTGTACACACTAAAACAATCCTGTATGTACACATTAACACAATCCTGTATGGACTCACTAACATAATCCTCTATATACACACTAACACAATCTTGTATAGACAAACTAACACAATCCTGTATATACACATTAACACAGTCCTGTATGTAAACACGAACACAATCCTGTATGTACACACTAACACAATTCTGTTTGTAAACACTAACACAGTCCTGTATAAACACACTTACATAATCTTGCATGTACACATTAACACAAACCTGTATGTATACTTAAACACAATCATTTATGTACAGACTGACACAATCATGTATGTACACACTAACACAATCCTACATGTACACATTAACACCGACCTGTATGTACACACTAACACAATCCCGTATGTATACACAAACACAATCTTGTATGTACACATTAGTATGATCCTGTATGCACACATCAACACAAACCTGCATGTACACACTAACAAAGTCCTGTATGTACACACTAACACAATCCTGTATGTACACACAAACACTAACATGTATGTACTCACTAACACACTCCTGCATGTACACACTAACACAATCCTGTATAAACACATTAACACAAACCTGTATGTATACATAAACACAATCATTTATGTACAGACTGACACAATCATGTATGCACACACTAACACAATCCTACATGTACACATTAA
>NW_025153182.1:0-1407 GCF_004010195.1 Chiloscyllium plagiosum | reverse complement strand
GTTTATATACCACAGTAATTTTATAACACTCCCCAGCCCAGTATTTATATACCACAGTCATTTTATCACACTCCCCAGAACAGTGTTTATATACTACAGTAATTTTATAACACCCCCCAGCCCAGTGATTACGTACCACAGTAAGTTTATAACACTCCCCAGAACAGTGTTTATATCCCACAGTAATTTTATAACACTCCCCCAGCCCACTGTTTATATCCCACAGTAATGTTATAGCACTCCCCCTGCCCAGTGTTTATTAACCATAGTAATTTTATAACATTACCCCCAGCCGAGTGTTTATATACCACAGTAAAACACTCCCCCAGCCCACTGTTTATATCCCACAGTAATGTTATAGCACTCCCCCTGCCCAGTGTTTATAAACCATAGTAATTTTATAACACTCCCCCAGCCCACTATTTATATACCACAGTAATTTTATAACACCCCGCCAGACCAGTGTTTACATACCACAGTAATTTTAGAACACTCCCCCAGCCCAGAGATTATGTACCACAGTAATTGTAGAACACTTCCCCAGACCAGTGTTTATATACCACAGTAATTTTATAACACTCCCCAGCCCAGTGTTTATATCCCACAGTAATTTTATAACACTCCCCCAGCCCACTGTTTATATACCACAGTAATTTTATAACATTCCCTCAGCCCAGTGTTTACATACCACAGTAATTTTATAACAGTCCCCCCAGACCAGTGTTTACATACCACAGTAATTTTATACCAATCCCCCAGCCCAGTATTTATATACCACAGTAATTTTATAGCACCCCCCCAGACCAGTGTTTACATACCACAGTGATTTTATCGCACTCCGCAGCCCAGTGATTACGTACCACAGTAATTTTATAACACTCTCCCCAGCCCAGAGATTATATACCACAGTAATTTTATAACAACCCCCCAGACCAGTGGATATATACCACAGTAATTGATTAACACTCCCCCCAGCCCAGTTTTTATATATCACAGTAATTTTATAACTCCACCCAGCCCAGTGTTTATATACCACAGTAATATTATAACAACCCCCCAGACCAGCGTATATACACCACAGTAATTTTATATCACTCCCCAGCCCAGTGTTTATATACCACAGTAATTGTAGAACACTTCCACAGCCGAGTGTTTATATACCACAGTAATTTTATGACACTCCCCAGCCCAGTGTTTATATACCACAGTAATTTTATGACACTCCGCAGCCCAGTATTTATATACCACAGTAATTTTATCACACTCCCCAGAACAGTGTTTATATCCCACAGTAATTTTATAACACTCCCCCAGCCCACTGTTTATATCCCACAGTAATTTTATAACACTCCCCCCAGCCCACTGTTTATATCCCACAGTAATTTTATAACACTCCCCCAGCCCACG
>NW_025153181.1:0-1407 GCF_004010195.1 Chiloscyllium plagiosum | reverse complement strand
GTTAACGCTTCGAGTCCAACGATCCGTCTTCAGATCTAATGGGAAGGGAGTGTGGGTGAAGAATGTGTAAGACGGCGGACGGTTTCTAAAATGATTGAACTTGATGTTGGGTCCTAAAGTTTTCATGGTCTGTCGGTAGAAAATGAGTTGCGTGTCTTCCAGCTTGTGTTGTGTCTTGAAGGAGCACTGCAGCAGACCAGAGACTGAAATGATGGCCTGGGAACACAGTGTCTAGATTTCAGTGATGCTGGAAAAGCACAGCAGTTCAGGCAGCATCCGAGGAGCAGTGAAATCGACGTTTCGGGCAACAGCCCTTCATCAGGAATACAAGCAGAGAGCCTGAAGGGTGGGAACACAGTGTAATGTTGAAGTTAATGGAGACTGGAAGATCGGGATAGTTTTTGTTGATTCTGGACAGATCGTAAGTGATCTCAGCTTTGTCACCGACTTTATTTTCCTCTCTCCATTGGAGAGAGATCACATTCTGAGCAGGAAACACAGTTGCCTAGATTAACTGAAGTGCAGACAAATCTCTGGAACATGCGACCGGGAGCTTCCAGAGTGAGGAGAGATATCTGAAACCAGCAGGAAATGTAACTGACAATATCGAACGTTCCAATGCAGTACAGGCACTTCGACCCTCGCTGGACCGCAACCTGTAAAATAATGTGATGTCCATTGTAATGGTAAATTAACATTTATTTTGAATCCAATAAAAGCACAGGGAAACAAATAAGTAATTACCTGACTTTGCAGAGGCATGTGTTGCAGATAGACAGAAAAAAATGTAAAGTTAAACCGAAATAATAGCAGACATACAATGCCAATAACTACCATATCAGGGACAAACAGTCAAGGAATCAGAAAAAAAATCCTTTTGATGTGGAAGGCACCTTTCCTCACGTACCATTGGCGAAGGCATCCAGCGAGAGGTGGCAGAATTTGAGACGATGCATACTGCAGGCACAAAAAAACGAAAGATTGTGTTTTCAGCGACGATGTGCGTACCTGATTCAATGCACACATAAGGACAGATATGAAGAAACTAAATTGGCTAGCTCAGGCAGATAGAGCAGTCCAGGTAACCCCCGCAAAGAGGGTAGCCTAGCGATTAGGTATGGTAGATGACTCGGACCCAAGATTAAGAAGGGTCACTACTGAGTGCAGGGCAAAAGGCAAACGTGATGTGGGGTTCATAGGAAGCTGTGAACCCATAAGGATAGCCCGGAAATCTGAGTATCGCCCATGCAGAGCACGAGACCCGTTAAAACACGAGGCTGCCAAAGGATACTACTTTGCATCCCTCCTGAAAGCTTTAGTGATAATTCCTTGTGGATAATCACCGGTGAGAGACCCATTTTTCTGGTCAAAAATGCAAACATTCCAGGTGAATCGGGGAAGCGGAGC
>NW_025153180.1:0-1407 GCF_004010195.1 Chiloscyllium plagiosum | reverse complement strand
ACTGGCAGACGGGTGGTTCCAAAATAGTTAGATTGAACAATTGGCTGTTAAATGGATACCCACGTTCTGGTTGCTGTTTTGACAACAATTTAAACGTAACCGATAAACTTACATTATGTCCACGATTCCAAAACTCAGTTGAGTTAATTGTACTGCCAACATTGAACCAATGAGCCATCACCTGCGTCAAACTAATAGAGAATCCATCACTATGACAATGCTGGAGAAAGAGACAGACACGATGGGAAGGAGAGAGAGAACACAGCGAGGGAAACTGATGGACAATCTGGCAAAGAGAGATCGGAAAAAAAACAAGTTAACAAAGAGTCACACGGGCAGGGAGCAAGGGAGATAATATCATGGGAAGAAACAGAAGACAGGGAAAAGGAAAACACAAGGAAAGAGACAGTGTGAGAGAAACAGTGAAAGACAAAGTATACGGGGAGCTGGGGATAGAGTCACGGGGAGCTGGGGGGAATGGGAGAAACTGTGGATGAGGACCGGAGAGACCTGGGAGTGAGCACTGGTGGGAGCTGGAAGGAGGGAGGTCAGGGTTTACTTTGATCTGTACCAAGGTGTTCAGGCAGATCATACTAAGCAAGGATGTACAGAACGATGGCTGTAAAACATATCAGAGAGGCAAATAGGTTGCGGTGCACATGGTGTGCGCTAGGCGAGATCAACATGTACAAGATCAGCATTATCTGATATTAGCGAGTCCATTCATCAATCTAATAACAGCCAGGAAGAAGCTGTTACTGAACCAGCTGATCTATGTTTTCAAGCTTCTGTATCTTTTAGCCTGATGGAAGAGGTTGTGGGAGATCTTTACAGGCATATGATGGGTCTTTGATAATGTTAGAACTGAGAAAATTCCAGGACAGGAACAGGCCATTCGGCGGTCCAAACCTGCGTCGATCCAGATCCTCTACCTAATTCTTTTGCCTATTTTCGAAGGTCTGTATCCCTTTGCTCCCGGCCCATTCATGTATCTTTCCAGAAACATCTTAAATGGAGCACCACTGGCCACAGTTCTCTATTTTGAGAAACTCCCTTCCTCTACTACGCTTTGTTCCCTATTGCCCAGCCAGTACTTTATCCTTGTATGTGAGTATGTGAGTTCACGTTCTCCATAACCCGACCATGGAAAAACTTATCAAATGCCTTCCTGAAGTCCATGTACATGACATGTACAGCCCCACCCTCATCAATCAACTTTGTCACTTCCTCAAAGACTTCTATTAAGTTGATAAGACATGGATTTCGCTGCACAAAATCATGTTGCCTCTCACTGATAAGACCATTTCAATCCAAATGAGAATAGATTCTATCCCTCAGTATCATCTCTCGCAGCTTCCGTACCCCTGATGACAAGCTCACTGGTCTATAATTAATTGGATTATTCAT
>NW_025153179.1:0-1407 GCF_004010195.1 Chiloscyllium plagiosum | reverse complement strand
CAGTTCCTAGTGGTGTACTGCAAGTATCTGTTTTGTGTCCACTGTTGTTTATCATTTTTATAAATCTGGATGAGGACATAGAAGGATGGGTTAGTAAATTTGCGTATGACACTAAGGTCGGTACAGTTGTGGGTAGTGCCGAAGGATGTCGTAGGTTACAGAGGGACGTAACTAAGCTACAGAGCTGGACTGAGAGGTGACAAATGGTGTTTAATGCGGAAAAGTGTGAGGTGATTCACTTGGAAGAAGTAACAGGAATGCAGAGTACTGGGCTAATGGTAAGGTTCTTGGTAGTGTAGATGAGCAGAGAGATCTCGGTGTCCATGTACATTGATCCCTCAAAGTTGCCATCAAGCTGATAGGGCTGTTAGGAAGGCATATCGTGTGTTAGCTTCTATTAGTAGAGGGATTGAGTTTCGGAACATTGAGGTCATGCTGCAGCTGTACAAAATTCTTGGTGTGGCCATACTTGGAATATTGCGTATAGTTCTAATCAATGCATTTTCGGAAGGATGTGGAAGTTTTGGAAAGGGTTCAAACGAGATTTACTAGGATGTTGCCTGATATGGAGGAAGATCTTATGAGGAAAGGTTGAGGGACTTAAGGCTGTTTTCATTAGAGGGAAGAAGATTGAGAGGTAACTTAATTGAGACATATGAGATAATCAGAGTGTTAGATAGGGTGAACAGTGAGAACCTTTTTCCGAGGATGGTGATGGATAGCATGAGGGGCATAGCTTTAAATTGAGGGGTGAGATATAGGATAGATGTCAGAGGTAGGTTCTTTACTCCGAGAGTAGGAGGGACGTGGAACCCATTGCCTGCACCAGTTGTTGACTCACCAACTTTACAGGCATTTAAATGGTTATTGGATAGGTATATGGACGAGAATGGAATAATGTAGGTTAGATGGGCTTCAGATTGGGTCCACATGTCAGCGCAACATCGAGGGCTAAAGGGCCTGTAGTGCGCTGTAATGTTATATATTCTGTGGTCCCCTATAACAAATGAACTGCAACAGTGAAGAAGGCAGCTCACCACAATCTTTTCAAGGGCATCCAGGACTGGCCAGTAATGCCCATGTTCCTGGATTCAACAAAGACCATCTAAAGGGAACATATCCTGAATTTGACAATTGTACTAATTCTTCTAAATGCAAGATGGCAGTGGAGTAGGGCTCCTGAGCTTTGCTTTTATTTCTTTTTCTTTTCAAAAGCTTTTCCTTTTTTATCGCTTTTCTTGTTTGTTTTTCGGTCTTCTATTTTCCTTACTTACCTCGAGCTCCGATGGCATCAGCAGTGGACCTCAAGCAAGCCCCAGCGTAGACCTCGAGTGAGCCTGACACGCAAATTCGTGAAGCGTTTCATATTTAAAAGGGGCTAATATACTGGCAGGGAAATTTGCTAGA
>NW_025153178.1:0-1407 GCF_004010195.1 Chiloscyllium plagiosum | reverse complement strand
CCCAACACTACCCCTTTACTGATAATGATTGTTCCTCTGTCCTCATCTGCCATTGCCTCCATAGGCCTGCGACAATGAGAGTACACAGACAATATGTTCCTGTTAAGGCCAAGGCTGGGAGGTGTAGAGAATGCTGCATGACCTGCGAAATTGAGGCTCTGGTCAAGAAAATGAAGGAAGGATATGGCAAGTACATTCCACTGTGTTTGTGTGAATCCCTAGACGACTATATGGCAGTAGGAGTATACTCGCGGGAAACCAGGAGGCAAAAAAGGTGACATGAGATAGCTTTGGGAAATAGGTTTAAGGAGAATCCAAAGAGATTCTACAAATACACTAAAGACAAAAGAATAACTAGGCAGAGAATAGCGACCCTCAAAGATCAACAAGATTGTCTATGGAACCGTAGGAGGTGGGAGAGATTCTCAGTTTTTACTGAAAAGGGATATGGAAGTTAGAGAAGTTGGATAAATAAATAGTGATAACTTGGCAAGTGTACATATTACAGAGGAGGAGGTACTGGATGTCTTCAAATGCATAAAGGTGGATAAATCCCTGGAATCTGATCAGGTGAATCCCAGAACTTTGTGGGTAATTAGGGAAGCTTTTGCTGGGCCCCTCGCTGCGATATTTGTATCTTCGATCGCCACAGGTGAGGTGCTGGAAGACTAGTGCCATTATTTGAGAAAGGTGCTAAGGAAAAGCTAGGGAACTATAGGCCAGTGAGCCTGAAGTCAGTGGCAGAGAAGTAGTTGGAAGGGATTCTCAGGGACAGGATTTACATGTCATTGGAAAAGCAAGAAATGATTAGGGAGAGTCAGCATGGCTTTGTGCATTGAAATCATGCACTTGGACATGAGAAAGACACAAGGTTTCACATAACATACTGGTTAGCAGGTTCAATACCATAGAATTCTGGCGGAACTAGCTGTTTGGATACGGAATTGGCTGGTAGGTGAAAGAGTCATAGATGGACAGCACAGAAACAGAGACCCATCGATCCAACCAGTACATGCTGATCAGATATCCCAATGCAATCCAGTCCCACCTGTCAGCACCCGGCCCATATCATTCCTATTCATATACACATGAAGATGCTTTTAAATGTTGCAATCGTAATGGCGTCCTCCACTTCCTCTGGCAGCTCATTCCATACACGTACCACCCTCTGTGTGAAAACGTTGCCTCTCAAGTCTCTTTAAAGTCTTTCCCCTCATACCATAAACCTATGCTTTCTAGTGCTGGGATCCCCCACGCCAGGGAAAAGACTTTGTCTATTTATCCTATCCATGCACCTCATGTTTTTATATACATAGATAAGATCACCTCTCAGCCTCCGACGCTGCAGGGAAAACAGCCCCAGTCTATTCAACATCTATTCAACCCCCAGCCGAGCTCAAATCCTCC
>NW_025153177.1:0-1407 GCF_004010195.1 Chiloscyllium plagiosum | reverse complement strand
GTGGGGATAGCTCTGTCACTGTATAACACTGGGTACAGTACTGGTGGGGACAGGTTTGTCACTGTACAACACAGGGGCACAGTACTGGTGGGGACAGGTCTGTCACTGTATAACACGGGTTTACTACTGGTGGGAACAGGTCTGTCACTATATAACACTGGGGTACAGTACCGGTGGGGACAGGTCTGTCACTGTATAACACTGGCATACAGTACTGGTGGGAACAGGTCTGTCACTATATAACACTGGGGTACAGTACTGGGGGACAGCTCTGTCACTGTATAACACTGGGGCACAGTACTGGTGGGAACAGGTCTGCCACTATATAACGCTGGGTACAGTACTGGTGGGGACAGGTCTGTCACTGTATAACACTGGGGTACAGTACTGGTGGGGACAGGTCTGTCAATGTATAACACTGGCATACAGTACTGGTGGGAACAGGTCTGTCACTATATAACACTGGGGTACAGTACTGGGGGACAGCTCTGTCACTGTATAACACTGGGGCACAGTACTGGTGGGAACAGGTCTGCCACTATATAACGCTGGGTACAGTACTGGTGGGGACAGGTCTGTCACTGTATAACACTGGGGTACAGTACTGGTGGGGACAGGTCTGCCAATGTATAACACTGGCATACAGTACTGGTGGGAACAGGTCTGTCACTATATAACACTGGGGTACAGTACTGGTGGGGACAGGTCTGTCACTATATAACACTGGGGTACAGTACTGGTGGAGACAGGTCTGTCACTGTATAACACTGGGGTACAGTACTGGTGGGGACAGCTCTGTCAATGTATAACACTGGGGTACAGTACTGGTGGAGACAGGTCTGTCACTATATAACACTGGGGTATAGTACTTGTGGGGACAGCTCTGTCACTGTATAACACTGGGGTATAGTACTTGTGGGGACAGGTCTGTCACTGTATAACACTGGGTACAGTACTGGTAGGGACAGGTCTGTCACTGTATAACACTGGGGTACTATACTGGTGGGGACAGGTCTGTCACTGTATAACACTGGGGTACAGTACTGGTGCGGACAGGTCTGTCATTATAACACTAGGTTACAGTAATGATAGGGACAGGTCTGTCACTGTATAATACTGGGGTACAGTCCTGGTGGGGACAGGTGTGTGACTGTGTAACACTGGGGTACAGTACTGGTGGAGACAGGTCTGTCACTATATAACACTGGGGTACAGTAATGATAGGGACAGGTCTGTCACTGTATATCACTGGGGTACAGTACTGGTGGGGACAGGTCTGTCCCGAAATAACACTGGGGTACAGTACATGTGGGGACAGGTCTGTCCCGAAATAACACTGGGGTACAGTACTGGTGGGGACAGGTGTGTCCCAAAATAACACTGGGGCACTTTACTGGTGGGAACAGG
>NW_025153176.1:0-1407 GCF_004010195.1 Chiloscyllium plagiosum | reverse complement strand
ATGTCTGTGGCCACAGACACGCCTGTCTCTGACGCTGACTATAGCTCTGCCATTCTCCTTCCTCCAGTTCTATGCAGCGGACCGATCTGTGGCGTCATGAACCTGCCTGTTGCGGATTTCCCCTGAGAGGCCACCCCACCTGTTCCCCCCGTTATAGAATCCCAGGCGGTACACAATATCTGTTTGAAAATGGGAACGATCACTGGGGAGTCCTGCATTTCCTTCCTGAGCCTTTTACTTGATCTGATGGTCACACATTCCCTTTCGGCCTGTGTAACCCTCACCTGCAATGTGACTAACTCACTAACCGTGCTGTCCATAACATTCTCAGTATTGCTCCACAGTGAGTCCACTCTCAGCTCCAGGTCTGAAAAACAGTTTCTCAGTAGCTACAGTTGGGCACACTACCTGCACACATAGCCGTCATGGACACTGGAAGCGTCCCTTACGTCCCACATTGTGCAAGAGGAGCACACCACGGGTCTGAGGTCTCCTGTAACAACATCTCACTACATTCATCTAGTTACTCCCATTAAGAGAGTTTAACTGAGTGAGCAACCTTCCTTCACTTCAAACATGCCCATTATAATTTAAAAAATCTTTACTTAAGCTGATATGTCGTACTTTTAAAAACTTAATTACTCTGCAGGTATCACTGACAAGTTGGCTCTTCCCACTGGGACTGTGAATTTCTGAACGGCCGGAACTAAAACTGAGTTTCAGCTTCACCTTCTCCCTGTCTCACATCAGTATGTTTACACACATCTCCAGAACACTCTCATTGAGCCAAGCAGCCCTCATAGTGCAGCCCTGTCATTTTCATTGTCTGCTCATACCGACATTGCCCTCAGCCTCCTGTACTGTTCCAATGCATCTCAATGGGAGCTCAGGGACAGCAGCTCACCTTTGTAACCCCAGAGTCAACATGGACCTCAGCAGTTTCTGAATAAACAGACAGTTGTCAGAAGCTGGAACATTCCACCTGAAAAGGTACTGGAATTTGAGTCCAAAAGGATATTTAATGGGAAGTTTGCAGGTAATTGAAAATATGAAGTTTACAGGTTAACATAATGAAGTGGGTGATTGGGTCTAAATCTGAGAGTACTTACAAAGAGACAAGTTGTAATTTGGATAAATGTGTGCTCCCTCTCAGGCCAATATCTCCTTCCTCTGCTGCAGGGCCCAGAACAGAGCACACACCCAAAGGGTGATCCAACCACGAATTTGCACATCTTTCTGCTTAACAAAAATATTGGAGATATCTTCCCACAAACAGAACAGACAAACCTTTCTCCTTCCACAGTTAAATGCCTATGATATTCAGATCCTGATGACACCATTGACTGTAAAAACTTGCTTTTGAGATCACAGCCGCAATTATTCTGATTTAATATCCTATGAAATTAA
>NW_025153175.1:0-1407 GCF_004010195.1 Chiloscyllium plagiosum | reverse complement strand
TCAAACAGGATGTTCACGACTTTTTTCTGGCTGTTGGGAAAGCAATTGAATATGCCTTCAAAAATGCTATTGTTATCCAACTTAACTGCTGCTCTTCAGCAGAACGGTTTGCAAACTAACTGTGATGGGAACAAATCCATATTTCAAACATTCTTCCGATACTCAACTCATTTAATTAAATTAATTATAGAAACAAATGGTGATTTCAATCGATTTTTGATTTGCTCACGGAATCTTCTCTGTGTCACTGCGTAAATGCATGTGTTTTGCATTTCTTGTACAAAACTATGCAGAAACATCGAGGTTAGTTCCAAACCCGACATACGGTTCCATATTGAATACAGCATAAAGACAAACCATAAGAGAATGAAATTGTCTGAGATAACGAACAGCAAAACAATGGACTTTTTTTCTTTGCACCATCTCTGGGTCTCGGGCAGGCTCCCCAATGCTTTGACGCTGGAGTCTCCTGCGTGCTGTGCTTGCCACGAAAACGTGCCTGATAGTGAAAACATTAAACAGCACAATCAGCAAAAATGGGATGCCTGCAGTTATTATATAATGTAGGAACTCAATTGACGCCCAGACACGTGAAGTCCAATTGCTTCCAGAAATCCAACAAAACCAGGCATAGTTCTGAAGCAAATAACGGCCCATTAACATAAAATACCAGAAAATATTTTTTAAGCAGCTTAGCACAACCACCGTGACGAGAACCAAGGTCGCTGTTTTCACAGTGCAGTAATTAGTTTTCAGTTTCTGGGAACAAATGGCGATAAATCGATCAAACGTTAAAGTAACAGTGAACCACACCGAACAGTCTGTCACTGCATAAAGCAGGACAGCATGTAAATTACACAATCGGATGGAATTAAAGAACATAAAATGATCTGGATACCGAATTGGAATTTGCCTCAATATCAAGTCGAGGACAACGACAAGTAGATCTGCTGCAGCCATGACCACGAGATAGCGAGTGACACACTTGGAAAGACCACAGTTTCTGCGAGTGAGGATCCCAATCGTTGTTACATTAACTATGGGAAGAACAAATAAGGAATTAATTGCAACATCAGTTTGGCAGCGTCCTACTGGTTTAAGAAAAACAAATCCATTCTTGAGGTCAAAACATTAAGCATTTTGCTCTGTGGATAGATTAAAATGGTGGGACCATCATAGTTGCACATTGTGAAGATACGCTTGGAAATGTACAATACCATTTATGAAATGCAAATGATTTTTTAAATAAGTCAACATTCTTTGCAATTTTGCAACTATCAGATAATAGTCATCTACAGACAGATGTTGAAGTATGACGATGAGGCTTCAAGTAGGATAGGTTGATGATCTCAACGCCATTTGTGTCGTGGTAGTAAAGCAACTACTTTTACTGTTCTAGATGCGATT
>NW_025153174.1:0-1407 GCF_004010195.1 Chiloscyllium plagiosum | reverse complement strand
AGAGATTATAGCAGCGTATGTTAGAGTCGATTATAGAGACGTTACAACAGTTTATGTAAGAGTCTATTATAGAGATGTTATAGCAGCGTATGTTAGAGTCCATTATAGAGATATTATAGCAGCATATGTTAGAGTCTATTATAGAGATGTTGTAGCAGTGTATGTTAGAGTCTATTATAGAGATATTATAACAGCGTATGTTACAGTCTATTATACAGAGATTATAACAGCGTATGTTAGAGTCTATTATAGAGTTGTTATCGCAGCATATGTTAGAATCTATTATAGAGATGTTATAGCAGCGTATGTTGGAGTCTATTATGGAGTTGTTATCGCAGCATATGTTAGAGTCTATCATAGAGATGTTATAACAGCCTATGTTAGAGTCTATTATAGAGATGTTATAGCAGCATATGTTAGAGTTTGTTATAGAGAGATTATAGCAGCGTAAATTAGAGTCTCTTCTAGAGATGTTATAGCAGTGTATGTTAGAGTCTATGATAGAGATGTTATAGCAGCGAATGTTAGAGACTATTATAGAGATGTTATAGCAGCGTATGTTAGAGTCTGTGATAGAAATGCTGTAGCAGCGTATGTCAGAGTATATTATGCAGAGATTATAACAGCATATGTTAGAGTCTATTATAGAGTGATTATAACAGCGTATGTTAGAGTCTATTATAGAGAGATTATAGCAGTGTATGTTAGAGTCTATTATAGTGATGTTATAGCAGCGTATGTTAGAGTCTATTATAGAGAGATTATAGCAGTATTTGTTAGAGTCTATTATAGAGATGGTATAACAGCGTATGTTAGAGTCTATTTTAGAAATGTTATAACAGCGTATGTTAGAGTCAATTATACAGAGATTATAGCAGTTTATGTTAGTGTCTATTATAGAGATGTTATAGCAGCGTATGTTAGAGTCTATTATAGAGAGATTATAGCAGTGTATGTTAGAGTCTATTATAGAGAGATTATAGCAAAGTATGTTCATGTCTATTATTGAGATGTTATAGCAGCGTATGTTAGAGTCTATTATAGAGAGATTATAGCAGCGTATGTTAGAGTCTATTATAGTGATGTTATAGCAGCGCATGTTAGAGTCTATTATAGAGACGTTACAACAGTGTATGTTCGAGTCTATTATAGAGTTGTTGTAGCAGCATATGTTAGAGTCCATTATAGAGATATTATAGCAGCATATGTTAGAGTCTATTATAGAGATGTTGTAGCAGTGTATGTTAGAATCTATTATAGAGATATTATAGCAGAGTATGTTAGAGTCTATTATAGAGATGTTATAGCAGCGTATGTTAGAGTCTATTATACAGAGATTATAACAGCGTATGTTAGAGTCAATTATACAGAGATTATAGCAGCGTATGTTAGTGTCTATTATAGAGA
>NW_025153173.1:0-1407 GCF_004010195.1 Chiloscyllium plagiosum | reverse complement strand
ATCAAATTTGATCAATCCGTTTAAATTGTATACAAAGAAACTAAACTACAACCGAGTTTAAATTTGGCAGTTGGCAATATTATAAAAAAATGAAGTGACCCGATGCTCTGGGGTATAAAACTGAAACAAAATTGACCAGTTCGGGGAGAATTGCCACGCAACCAACATCTGCAGACTGCCCAGAGAACAGCTCTCTTAAATTCACCTATATGTATCAATTACCTGTGAAACAGAAACACTACGGAGAAGAAAAGAAGACAGAGGAAGATAGAAAGAGACGATTCGACAGCTGGCAGGTTCTGAAATTTGTCTGCTTTGGTAAATCTGAATTGAGGGTTTTATCCGAACAGTATTGTAGAAGAGAAAGTAAAAGATAGGTCACAGATGGAGTTGCAAATAGTTGTAAGGTAATTATTCCCTGTTAGACTTTTTTTTTAAAAAAGTTATTAATTTTTACTTTAAATGCTAACCTTTACGATGGTTCTTGGACTTCAGAATTTTTGTAGATTCCAGCACGGGCTAAATCTTTTCTGTCTTGCGAGTTTAAATTAGCGTGCGGGTTGGGGCGGGGGGGTGGGGGAGGGGGGGTGTTACCCCGTGTTGTAACACATTAACTCTGATTTTTCTGCACAGATGCATGTCAGACCTGCTGAGCTTTTCCAGCGCATTTCTGTCTTAGTTCTTGACTTTCTTATGTGTATCATTGACAGCCGTGACTGAAGTGCGGGAGGACAGGAAGACGGCTAATGTTTTTACATTATTTGTAATACGGCTGCAAGGAAAACCCAGGGAACTGCAGACCAGTGAGTTTGATGTCAAGGATGGGTGAGTGTTTGTAGGAGATTTTGAGAGGCAGGATTTACATGCATTTGGAAAGGCAAGGACTGATTAGGGATATTCAGCATGGCTTTGTGTCTGGGAATCCACATCTCACAAACTAGAATGCAGTTTTCGAAGAGGTGATCGGGAAGATAGATGAAGTTAAAGCAGCATGCGCTGTCTATGTGGACCTTAGTGAGGCCCAACAAGGTTCCTCATGGTAGCCTGGTTCATAAGGTTACAATCACGGGATCAGTGGGAGCTAGCCAATTAGAAACAAAATTGGCTTGACAGTAGGAGATAGATGATGCTGGGAAAGATGTGTTGTCCAAATTGGAGGCCCGTGACCAGTGATGTGCCACAAGGAACAGTCTGTTGCTGTTCATTGTTTTTGTACATGATTTAGATGAGAATATCGGAACCGTGGATAGTAAGTTCGTAGACAGACCCCCCAGAATTGATGCTAATAGTGGACAGTGAAGAAGGTTATCTTAGAGAACAATGAGATTGTGATTAACTGGGAAAGTAGGCTGATGACTAGCAGGTAGAGCTTCCTAAATGTGAGGTATTACGTTTTATTGGACAAAC
>NW_025153172.1:498-1407 GCF_004010195.1 Chiloscyllium plagiosum | reverse complement strand
GACTCTGAGTCTCAATTACTCTTTGTCTCGATGACTGTGTCTCGATGACTCGGTCTCAATGACTGTCTCGAAGACTCTGTGTCTCGATGACTCTGTGTCTCCATGACTCTGTCTCAATAAGTCTGTGTCTCGATGACTCGGTCTTTGGGACTCTGTCTCAATGACTCTGTGTCTCCATGACTCTGCATCACGATGAATCGGTCTCTAGGACTCTGTCTCAATGACTCTGTGTTTCGATGACTCTGTCTCAATGACTCTGTGTCTCGATGACTCGGTCTCTAGGACTCTGTCTCGATGTCTCTATGTCTCAATGACTCTGCGTCTCGATGACTCTGCATCTCAATGACTCTGTGTCTCGAAGATTCTGTGTCTCGATGACTATGTGTCCCGATGACTCCGTCTTGATGGCTCTGTGTTTCGATGACTCGGTCTCGATGACTCGGTCTCAATGACTCTGCGTCTCAATGACTCTGTGTCCCGATGACTCTGCGTCATGATGACTCGGTGTCTGGAACTCTCTGTGTCTCAGTGACTCGGTCTCTAGGACTCTGTCTCGATGTCTCTATGTCTCAATGACTCTGCGTCTCGATGACTCTGTCTCGATGACTCTGCCTCAATGATTCTGTGTCTCGATGACAGTGTCTCGCTGAGTCTGTGTCTCGATGTCTCTGTCTCAAAGACTCTGTGTCTCAAAGACTCTGTATCTCGATGACTCTGTCTCGATAAGTCTGTGTCTCGATGACTCGGTCTTTAGGACTCGCTTTCACTCTGCGTCTCAATGACTCTGTGTCTCGATGACTCTGCGTCATGATGACTCGGTGTCTTGAACTCTCTGTGTCTCAATGACACTTTGTCTCGATGACTATGTCTCGAAGACGCTGCGTCTCGATGAGTCTGTGTCTTGATGAC
>NW_025153172.1:0-388 GCF_004010195.1 Chiloscyllium plagiosum | reverse complement strand
ATGACTCTGTGTCTCGATGACTCGGTCTCTAGGACTCTGTCTCGATGTCTCTATGTCTCAATGTCTCTGTGTCTCGATGACTCTGTGTCTCAATGACTCTGTGTCTCGATGTCTCTGTGTCTCAATGACTCTGTGTCTCGATGACTCTGTCTCAATGACTCTGTGTCTCGAAGATTCTGCATCTTGATGACTCTGTCTCTATGTCTCTGTCTCGAAGACTCTGTGTCTCAATGACTCTGTCTCGATAAGTCTGTGTCTCGATGACTCGGTCTTTAGGACTCGCTCTCAATGACTCTGCGTCTCAATGACTCTGTGTCTCGATGACTCTGCGTCTTGATGAGAATGTCTCGATGACGTTGCGTCTCGATGACCCTGTCTCGATGAGTTT
>NW_025153171.1:0-1407 GCF_004010195.1 Chiloscyllium plagiosum | reverse complement strand
CGTCCATCATCACATTGAAGACAGTTGGTCAGCGAGAGAGAGATGGAGAGTGAGATCTGGAGCCTTCAGTAAATCCTGCAGCCGGTAAGATCACTCACAGAAAACAGCACAGGGAAGAGCTAGTGGACTTTAATTCAGACCCTGAGGGCATGATGTAGGAACAATGCTGGGCAAGGAACATGAGAAAATTCTCAGGCTTCATTATCACCATCTTGTCTGTAAATTCATCTGTTCCACAGAACCCCCCCTATGTCTATCGCTTTCTCCATTGTCTGTTTCATCGATACCACTTCCCCAATCTCTATCAGCCCCTACAATCCTGCCTATCCCTGTAAGCTCCTCATATCAGTAAAACTCTCCAAGTCTCTGCCTTTGCCTTTTATCCCAGGTTCTGTCTCATCTCTCCTTAACTGAAGAAAAACAACTCTTCAGTTCCTTAAGCATCCCTGTCAGTGTAGTCCTTTCCAGACCTGAAAAATCTTCCTGTCGTTGTGACTTTTTTGAACTCCTACTACCTTCATGATCTCTGTAACCTTCCCGTCACAGCAACAAAAAAATCTCTGTACCTTAGTAACCTCCACCAGCTGTTAGACTCCTCCTTGTCTCTGGGCACAAAGCAGAGTGACCCTGCTTCTCTCATAAATTAGTTTCTGCATTTCTAATGATAACTATGAACTCTTCCTGTCTCTAAAACGCACTCAGTCTCTGTAAAGTCTGCTGGTCCCGACTGATGTAATTTCCTTCGGTCACTACAAACCTTTATACCTTTAACCTCCTCCAGACGCGACCTCAAAGTTTATTTCTATAACCTCTATGAGTGATAGAGTCATAGAGATGTACAGCACGGAAACAGACCCTTCGGTCCAACCTGAGCATGCCGACCAGATATCCCAGCGCAATCTAATCCCACCTGCCAGCACCCGACCCAGATTCCTCCAAACCCTTCCCATTCAGATACCCATCCAAATGCCTCTTAAATGTTGCAATTGTACCATCCTCCACCACATCCTCTGGCAGCTCGTCTGTGTGTGTGTGTCTGTCTGGGGTGGGAGTTGTGAGTGTGAGAAAGTGTGTGTGTGCGCGCGCGAAGAGTATCTTAAGTCTGTGAGGGGGTTCATGTGTGGGAGTGTGTGTCTATAATGGTGTGTGGGGGTGTCTGTGTGCGCGTCTGTGTGTACCTGTGTCCGTGTGTATGTGAGTGTGTGTGTGTGTGTAGGAATATCCGTGTGTGTGTGTGTGTGTGTGTAGTGTAATAGCGATCACCTGTAATGTGAGCACCTCACCAAGACCTTGCCCACACCTCCACTACTTGCCTTTAAACAACCACCAAACCTCAAACAGATCATTGTTAGCAAACTGCACGGTTCTCAGGAGAACTCCATACAACCCTGTCACGGTGGACGCTGC
>NW_025153170.1:0-1407 GCF_004010195.1 Chiloscyllium plagiosum | reverse complement strand
ATTTAGAGGGATATGGTCCAGGTGCTGGCAAGAGGGATAAGATTAGGTACGGATAGCTGGTCGGCATGGACAAATCTGACTGAAGGTTCTGTTTAGTGCTGTTCATCTGTGACTCACAGCTCAGTGGGTTTCGGTCTCTTCAAAGATAAATCTTAGTCTGTTTTATTTTAGTAAAGCTTCAACATTCATGACGTTTATTTCTTTAAATACACATCTTATGATACTTTGATTAAGTTTTTAAATATAAAATATTGGTACTAATTTATTCTAGAATAGTGTTTTGTAAAGCTGTAAGACTCTGTGCATTTTTCTGGGTCTATGGACTGTTAAGGTGCAGAGATGGCCATCTGTGCTCTTCCTGTTGGATGTAGGAGATTAAGGAAAGTTTCAATGATCCTGATTGTCTGCAGGAAGTGAGGATGCAATCCTGTAGGATTTCATGGATCAGATGGAGTGATGGTTAAAGGTACTGAAGAATTTACAGGAGCCGGGGGGTGTGATAGATGGTAGTTTCAGAAAGGTAGGAAAACTGCCAATCCAGTCAAGTAGATGGGTTTCCTCTCGGAAAGGGAGGAGCGGAAGGCAAGTAGTGTAGGAGTCTCCTGTGGTTATTTCCATCTCAAACAAGTATACTGTTTTGGAAAGCGTCAGGGGTCACAGACTCTCAGGGGAATATCGCACTGACAGCCAAGTTACTAGTATAATGTGAGGTATATCAGGTTCCACGCGATCGATGGTGATAGGGGGCTCTCTAGTCTGCAGCACAGACTGCAGTTTCTGTATCTAACAGTGAGACATCAGAATGGGGTGGTGCCTCCCTACTGCCTGGGTGAAGGATGGCTCCGAGGGTGCAGAATATTCTGAAAGGGGAGAATGATCAGTGGGAGGTCGCTGTACATTGGTACCAATGACATAAGAGAAAAGGATGAAGTTCTGATGAGAGAATATAGAAAATTACCCTGGAGGATAATAAGCAGGTCCTTGTGGATAGTAATTTCTGGATTACTCCCGGTGCCACATGCTCGTGAGAGTAGGAATAGCAGGGTAGAGCAGATGAATGCGTGGCCAAGGATCTGATACAGGGGAGAAGGATTCACATTTTTGGATCATTGGAATCTCTGCTGGAGTAGAATTGACGTGCATAAGAACGATAGATTACACCCTGAATTGGAAGGTGTCTAATATTCAAGCAGGGAGATTTGCTAGTGCTACTCGGGAGGCATTAAACAAGTGAGGGTGTGGGAGTAAACCTAAAGAGATAGTGAGAAAGGAGGTAAGTCTGAGACTGGTACAGTTGAGAAGTTAGACAGGCAAGGCAGTCAAGGGCAAGGCACAGAATGAGGAAGGACTGACAAGGTACAATAGACAATCGGTGCAGGAATAGGCCATTCTGCCCTTTGAATCAGC
>NW_025153169.1:0-1407 GCF_004010195.1 Chiloscyllium plagiosum | reverse complement strand
ACATGACGGGATGTAGCAAACTGTTACACTCAGTTCCTTCATGTTGCAATGTAATAATATCCAGTCAGAAACCTGCCCTGGGTCAGGGACAAAACCTCCCTGCGTCTGGAAGTGAGGACTGGGCAGAGAACGGGGAGTTTCGTCTATCATTGAGTTAGTTTGGAAATCTGTGCTGCACATGGACATTTCTCCACATTAGATTCAGTTTCTATGTGTGGTTGTGTGTGATGGAGAGAGTTTAAACTGAGTATAACTCTGCGACTCTGCTTCGGGATTCCCTGTCCTTCAGATATTTGCCTGGAACATCACAGCAAGTGTGGGTATCTGCCTGTTTCTCCCATCTTTCAGAACACATGGTAACCTCCATACACAGCAGTTGATTCCTGTCTGGCTCAGCACATTGTTGAGTTGGTCCATGGTGGGAACTTTCTCCTCTGCTTTCTCCCCTCTCGTACCGCGTTGGTGTGTCTGTAAATCTTCCAGTCCCAATAATTTGACTGCAGTCTGCAGCTCACTCCTGGGTATCTGTTATTCTACACATAATCATCCTGAAACCCCATGGCAAAATTTCCAATCTGTAACTGACTTGTATTTTTAAGGAACTCTGTACATTAGCAACACCAATCCTTTGATTAGATTCCAGTCTGTATCACATTCCTGGGTATCTGTTGTTCTATATATTAGCCATCCAATCCAATCCCTGTTAAAATTGCCTACAGTGTTCAGTGATGTGTAGGTAAGGTGCATTATTCAGGGGTATATGTGGGGAAATGGGTCTGGCTGGGTTATTCTTCTGAGGAGAAAGTGAGGTCTGCAGATGCTGGAGATCAGAGATGGAAATGTGTTGCTGGAAAAGCGCAGCAGGTCAGGCAGCATCTAGGGAACAGGAGAATCGACGTTTCGGGCATTAGCCCTTCTTCAGGAATGAGGAAAGTTTCATTATGAAACTTTCCTCATTCCTGAAGAAGGGCTAATGCCCGAAACGTCGATTCTCCTGTTCCTTATTCTTCTGAGGGAAAGTGTGGTCTTGTTCGGCTGAACGGCTTGTTTCCCCACTGTCGGAATTATATGAATCACCTGGAACCCTCTCGATTAGATTCCAACGTGTAACTCACTTCTATGTATGTGTGACTCGCGTATTTCAAAAACACCCCAAAACTTTCAATTCTATTCCACTTGATGGAGTTTAATTTAGATAAACACGAGGTGCTGCATTTTGGGAAAGCAAATTTGAGCAGTACTTATACACTTAATGGTCAGGTCCGAGGGAGAGTTGCTGAACAAATAGACTTTGAAGTGCAGGTTCGTAGCTCCTTGGAAGTAGAGTGGCAGGTGGATAAGATAATGAAGGCAGCGTTTGGTATGCTTTCCTTGATTGGTCAGAGTTTTGAGTATAGGCATTGAGAG
>NW_025153168.1:0-1407 GCF_004010195.1 Chiloscyllium plagiosum | reverse complement strand
CAACTTACCCACGACCTTAGCAAGCCTCACAGGAAGATCATTTTCAGTTTTCTCCATTCATCCCTTCCTCAACAAAACTACACCCTATTTATTGGGCACATCACTCGCAGTAATAGATGATGCAAAATATTTCTACCAAGGGCCCAACAGTTTATTTCCCTTTTTCCCACAAAGCCTTTGCTGCACGAGATCAGATCCCAGAGAAATATCCAACTTTATATTTTCCAAGTCTTCCGGAACATCCTTTTTTCAATGTGAACTACTTTCAAAACATCAATATTTGTAGCCTCCAGTTCGTTCACTAATGTGAAATGAACATTTAGAATCTCTCCCATCTGCTAAGGTGCAAGACAAATGTGAGCTCTTGCATCATTCTGGGATCCAATTTGTTCTCTAGCTCTGAATGTACTTATAAAATATCTTTACTTTATCCTTACATTTATGTGCTAAGGCTATCTAATATGCTCGCTTTGCCTTCATGATTTCCTTTGAAGAATGCCCCTCTACTCCTCATATTGTTCAAGAGATTGACTTGAGATCGCATGTTTACATGGAAACTGTGACTTTAAAAAAAAAATTCTTAGACGACAAGTCCTTCATCCCTGCGATCAACGTTGTTCTAATAGAATCCTGACAATGTGCGAAAAGGCAAATCAGCCCAAGAAGAACCCATGAAACATACGAAGATCATTGCACATAAGCTCACACCTGTCCCCGATTCTTGTAACACTGCGTTTCCCATGGCCAAATGACGTCAACAACGTATTTTTCTTCTGTGGAGGAAACTCACGTCGACATGGAAAGAACGTGCAAACTGCAGACAGTCGCCCGATGAAGAAATTGAACCAGCGTTGCTAAGGCTGGAAGATAGCAGTGCTACCACTGTATCAGCCATTGAAAACCTCCTATCCACCACTCATAATATATCTCCCCTGAGACATGAGGGCAAAAGCTATTCCAGATAATCCAAATGCGTCTGACGAGCGCCTCTTATCGCGTCAGTTGTAAACCTCTGCAGCTGGTTCTTAACTCGCCTGAATGAATGCCGACATTGCATTTACTCTCCGAACGGCCAACAGGACCTGCATGTTAAACATAAGCGAAACTTCAACTAGATCTCTCAAGTGTCTTTAACCGAGGGATCTCTGAAGCCTTTCCCCGTCACAAAATGGTCTATGCCTCTAATCATGCCATTACTTTATGACCTCACTCTTTTCCATACAGTGTTCTAACTGCAAGAATTTTTTATCCAAGCATTAAGCAAGTCCATGTCATTCTGCAGCCTGCCCACTTCCTCGAAACCATCTGTCCTTTCACCTGTTGTTGTGTATTCTGCAAAATATCAACAAAACTCTCAGGTCTTTTGACCCGATAAGTCACGCATAACGGGAATAGTTGTGGTGCCAA
>NW_025153167.1:0-1407 GCF_004010195.1 Chiloscyllium plagiosum | reverse complement strand
GATTATTCCCACACAGTATTGACCATCCTCAAGTAACAGGATTATTTGCACATATATTGACCATCCTCAGGCCATGATTATTCACACGCAGTATTGACAATCCTCAAACCACAGGATTATTCCTACACAGTATTGAGCATCCTCAGGCCACAGGATTATTCACACACAATATTGATGATTCATAGGCCACAGCATTATTCACACAGTGTATTGACCACTGACAGTCCAAAGAATTATTCACACACAGTATTGACCATCCTTAGGCCAATGGTTATTCACACACAGTATTTACGATTCACGGGCCATCGGATTATTCACACACTTTATTGAGCATTCACAGTGCACAGGATTATTCACACACTGAATTCACAATTCTCAGGCCACAGATTAATTCATACATGGTATTGACCATTCTCCGTCCACAGGATTACTCACACACAGTATTGACCATTCACAGTCCACAGCATTTTTCACACATAGTATTGACATTTCTCAGGCCAGAGGACTATTCACACACCGTATTGACCAACCTCAGGCCACAGGATGATTCCCACAGAGTCTTGACCATTCACAGGCCACAGGATTATTCACACACAGGATTGACTGTCCTCAGTCAACAGGATTTTCCCCACACAGAATATGACCACACTCAGGCCACAGGATTATTCACACAAAGTATTGAACATCCTCAGGCCACAGGATTATTCCCAGACATGAATGACCATTCTCAGGTCACTGGATTATTCCCACACAGTATTGACCATTCTCAGGCCGCAGGATTATTCACACACTGTATTGAACATCCTCAGGCCACAGGATTATTCACACATTGTATTGACCAGCATACGGCCACAGGATTAATGAACACACTGTCTAGACCATTTACAGGTCACAGAAATATTCGCACCCAGTATTGACCATCCTCAAGCCACAGGATTGTTCACACTCAGTATTGACCGTCCTCAGACCACAGAATTATTCTCACACAGTATTGACCATCCTCAGGCCACAGGATTGTTCACACACAGTATTGCCTATTCTCAGGCCACAGGAGTAATCATACACGCTATTGACTAACCTCAGGGCACATGATTATTTTCACACTGTATTGACCATCATCAGGCTACAGGAATATTCACTCACAGTAGTGACAATTCTCAAATTAAAGGATTGTTCACACACAGTATTGGCGATTCACAGGCCAGAGCATTATGCATACATAGTATTGATCATCCACTATCCAAAGGATTATTCCCACACAGAATTGACCATCCTCATGCAAAAGGATTATTCACACAGTATTGACGAGTCACAGGCCACAGGATTATTCCCATACATTATTGACTATTCCAAAGCCACAGGATTATTCACACCCAGTATGGCTGTCCTCAGGCAACGTAATGTTTC
>NW_025153166.1:0-1407 GCF_004010195.1 Chiloscyllium plagiosum | reverse complement strand
GGCCGTTATAGAAAGTTGCGTGTAAATTGTTCCAGAGAATGTTAGGTACAGAATGTCCTGGGCAATGTCAGTGAAGTAACGTTCCAGTAAAATTAGGTGCAGTATTTTCCGCAGAATGTCAGTTATAAATTGTTCTGGAGAATGGCAATTAAAGAATATCAGTGTTATAATGTTCTGAGACATGTAGGGTGTAGATTGTTCTTGGAAATGTCGGTAATAGAATATTCTGAGGAATGCTGTGTTCAGAACGCTCCGGAGAATGACGGCTGTTCTGAGGAATACTGTGTTCAGAACGCTCCGGAGAATGACTGCTGTAGAATGTGCATACAGACTGGTCTGCAGAATTTCAGATAAGGAATGGCCTGGAGAAGGTCAGTTATAGAATATTCTGGGGAATGTCGTACATAAAATGCTCCGGGAATGTCGAATGCGGAATCCTCCCGGGAATGTCGGGTATGAAATGTGGCGGAGCCATAGAGACTCACATCACAAAGGCACGTCTTCTCGTTGAGTTTTCTGAGACCCACTCAGCCTCATGGTGAGAATCTCTCCCCAAGCTCGGAATGTCGAATGCGGAATCCTCCCGGGAATGTCGGGTATGAAATGTGGCAGAGCCATAGAGACTCACATCACAAAGGCACGTCTTCTCGTTGAGTTTACTGAGACCCACTCAGCCTCATGGTGAGAATCTCTCCCCAAGCTCAATTCAACTGGGACTTTGCAGCAAAAACAACATTATTAAGACAATACATCAATCCTGATTTGTACCATCGTCTTTTGTGATCGTACAGATGTCATTCATTATTCCGAGAACTCTCTCACTTCCTTTTCATTTATGTATACTTGAAACGTTACGGGGGTAAAGGCTCCTGTTAAATTTAAAACCAGGAACACAGAAAAGATTTATTCGATGCAGTATTCTCTAAATATTCGAGTCGCCAAGGACTATTCGAAGTAAAAATTAACAACTTTATTTCTTAATGTAAAACAGAGCACAATTTGTGGGCGGTGCGGTGGCACAGTGGTTAGCACTGCTGCCTCACAGCGCCAGAGACCCGCGTTCAATTCCCACAATCCTCTCTGTGTGGATTGTGCACGTTCTCCTGTGTCTGCGTGGGTTTCCTCTGAGTGCTCCGGTTTTCTCGCGCAGTCTAAAAATGTGCAGGTTAGTTGAATTGGCCAAGTTAAATTGCCCGTCTTGTGAATGGTGAATGGATAAATGTCGTGAAATGGATCTGGGTGGGTTGCGCTTTGGCGGTTCGGTGTGGACATGTTGGGCCGAAGGGCCTGTTTCCATGCTGTAAGTAATTTAACCTAATTAACCTTTATTTACAATTGCGGTCTCTAAGCTATCTTTAATTTCCTTTCTTTAATACTATATTGACAAAACGCTCAATGAAGATTGTA
>NW_025153165.1:0-1407 GCF_004010195.1 Chiloscyllium plagiosum | reverse complement strand
ATTTAATTTAGAAATTAAGAACGTTATTTTTGAAGTCTGACAGAGAATAAGTTAACAACTATTTACTGCTTATTACTCTATAACCTATCTTTTACCTTTCCCTCTATAATACTTGTCTGATAAACCCCCGATTAAGATTCACAAAAATTACAATTTCAAATCCAGCCAGCTGTCGAATCTTCTATTTGTACCTTTCTCTGTAGATTTGCTCTCCAGGTTGGTGTATTTGTTTTTCTCTGTGCAAACTCATCCTCTAGATAGGTACCTCTCAGAAATTTCTGATTAGCAGCCTACACCTGTTAGTCCTTTTGCAGTTCTCCCACAACTGTTCCCTTTTCCCAGTCTTGTTTCATTGTCTTAATATTGTCAAAATAACTAATTCAAACTTCATTGGAGTTTAACATCATAGGCCATAATTTAATCTGATTGGCTGAATTTGTGCTTCTTTTTCGTCTCTTTAAATGAAGTAAAATCTAACTTTTACCTTCCACCAACTGTTTGAGTTTGTACAAAAAAAAACGTCCTGAATATCCAACTTCACCATATCCGGTGGTTCTCCATTGTTCAGTCTGCAAGAAATACCTTCAAATTAATTAAGCTCAATTATGATTTTCCTTTCATAAATGCGTTACAATTCTCTTCAATTTTGCTATTATTTTCTAAGCATCCAGTATCACATCCTTAAAAATGGATTCCAACAGATTCCAATCGATTCCAGCAATGGATGACAAGTTAACTGATATGTAGTTCCCCACTCTCCTCCTTCTTCCTTTCATGAATTCTTGGATGACGTTTATAACCTTCCAGTTATCCAGAATGACTTCCTGCCTTTGCAGAATGTACAGGAAAATATTACAGTGAGCCCTAATGCAATCAATATGTCTATTGCTGTTTTCTTCAAAATCCAACTATGTTTTCAAACACTTTCTCGTCACTGATATGAATCATATCAGTCATTAATTACACAAGTACCGTGGTCAGGTTGGATTTCTTGGAGATTTCCTGGATCTTCTCCCATGAAGGTACACAAAATTTCGACAGTTTCCCTATAATTGCTTTGTTTTATACAGTAAATGATCGTGGCCGCACATTCACAGTTTTCAACATTTGATCTTGCTTTCATTTTCCTTTCGAAGATCGATAGAAGCTTTTTGGCAGTGTTTAGATTTCTCATTAGTTGGCATTCGTATTCTCTTCTTGATTTTCTTATCAGTTTATTGGTCCTACTATACTGGAACCCAAATGTTTCTGAATCCATGGTTTAACAGAATATCTTGTATGTTTATCAGCTGCTTCCTTTGATCAAATGCATTCGTTAACATGTTTTATATTCCATTGTTAAGTCACCTTTCCCTTTGCTGTTAGCAGCGTGGAGGATATAGGCATATTGTACTCCTTACAGTGTTT
>NW_025153164.1:0-1407 GCF_004010195.1 Chiloscyllium plagiosum | reverse complement strand
CAATTGTCAGGATTTGGAGCATAAGGTACACGAGGAGATAGCAAAAGAGAGTAAGAAAGGCAAGGTTACAGTGATCAGGGAGATTTTAATATGCAAGGAGGGAGGAAAATCAGGTTGGTCGTGGATTGCAAGAAAATGAATTTGTGGAATTTCTGCAAGATGGCTTTTCCGAGCAGATTGTGGTGGACCCTACGAGGGAACAGGCAATTCGGGATTTAGTGTTCTAAAATGACGCGGACTTGATAAGGGAGCTTAAGGTGAAGGAACTCTCAGGGAGCAGGGACGATAATATGATAGAATTTACTCTGCAGTTTTAGAGGGAGGAGGTGGAATCAGATGTAACCATATTGCAGCAGAATAAAGACAAATACAGAGACATGAGGGAGGATCTGACCTGAATTTACTGTGAGAATAGCCTAGCAGGAAAGACAGTGGGACAGCAATGGCTGGGGTTTCTGGGAGTAATCCGGGTGACACCGCAAACATTCATCCCGTGGTAAAAGCAGCATGGGAGCGGGAGAATGAGGCAACCATGGCTGACGAGGGAAGTCAGGGACAACATGAAAGCAAAAGAGAAAGCATATCATGTGTTACAGGGCAGTGGGAAACCAAAGGATTGGGAAGCCGACAAAGATCGACAGAGCACAATGAAGAAAGAAATAAGGACGGCGAAGATTAAGTGTAAGGGAAAGTTCATCAGTAATATTTAAAAAAAGATTGCAAGAACTTCTTCAGATATATAATGATCAAACGAGAGGGAAAAGTGGGCATTGGGCTCCTGGAAGATGAGGCTGGAGAAATAGTAATTGGGCACAAAGAAATGGCTGAGGAACTGAATAAGTACTTTGTATCAGTCTTCACGGTGGAAGACACGAATAATATCCCAAAACTTCAAAAGTGTAGGGGATGGGGAGAGTGGGTGTCCGGAAAGGAAAAGAGATGAGTATGATGGCTATAACTAAGGT
Source organism: Chiloscyllium plagiosum (assembly GCF_004010195.1). Taxonomy (NCBI): domain Eukaryota; kingdom Metazoa; phylum Chordata; class Chondrichthyes; order Orectolobiformes; family Hemiscylliidae; genus Chiloscyllium; species Chiloscyllium plagiosum. Next base: position 442 of record NW_025153164.1, on the reverse strand, counting down.
GAAGGCGCTACAACATTGAAAAGTCTGAAAATAGATAACTAACCTGGACCAGATGGACGACACGACAAAGTACTGAAGTTGATAGGTGATGCGATAGTGGACGTTTTAGAAATAAAGTTTCAGGTATTACTGAAACCAAGGAAAGTCCCAGAGGATAGGAGAACTGCTAATATAAACCCCTGTATAAGAAGGGAGAAAGTAAAAAGACGGAAAATTATACTGTGATTAGCGGGAACTTAGTCGTTGTTAAGTTTTGAGACCATTAGTGAAGGATGAGATTTCTGAATACTTTGAAGTGGATGGTAAAATATGCCAGGAGAAAGTGAGGACTGCAGATGCTGAAAGAATGTGTTGCTGCAAAAGCGCAGCAGGTCAGGCAGCATCAAAGCAGTAGGAGAATTGACGTTTTGGGCATAAGCGTGAAGAAGGGCTTCTCCTGCTC
>NW_025153163.1:0-1407 GCF_004010195.1 Chiloscyllium plagiosum | reverse complement strand
ACGGAGTATCTGTATTGCTCAATAACAATTGCTTTACTAACCTAACTCCTTTTCAAATCTTTTGAGCCACATCCTTGTATGTCTTGACATCAAAAATTCACATTTGAATACTTCGGAAAGTTATGTGGATTTCTGCCTCTCCGACCCTTGCATACACTGTGTTCCCCATTTCAACCACCCACTGTTTGACAACGTTTTTCCACGCATTCACTCTAATCTTTCCGCCTCTGACCTTAAATCGATGGCCTCCCGTGATTGAAATCTCCATCAAAGCGAAACATGTATTTCAGTCTACGCTATTCATATCCCTCAAGTTATTTGTACATCTTAATCATGCCCCTCTCAATCTCCTCTTCTCCAAGAAAAACAACTCCAATCTCTCTTCTTCAGCCCAGACAATATCCTGGCAAATCTCCCCTGCATAACTACACGCAATAGTCTCGCTAGAGCCGAATAAACAAGTGAAATAAATGATGCGAAAGTCGACAGAAACTGGCATTTTTTGAATAAAGTTTATTTTTCTCGATGCTTCCCTGTGCACTTTTCCTGAACCTGATGTTTCAATAATCGCTGATCCATGTCAGTAAAAGCTGCGCCCTGTGGATTTCGCTCACAACTGTGGTATCGAAATGGATCAACTAGTTTGAACGTCCCGATGGTAAGACTTGGGCATAGTCACCCTGTAACAGTGAGCACAGCAACAAAGACTGAAGGAGGTGAATGTGAAAGTGATTGTAAGGGAAATGGGACGGGGAACTTAAAGGAGGTAAGTGATTGCGGGAGGTAGGGAATTCTCCGAGAATGGTGAGTCTGGATCCTGATATATGACTCGCAGAGGTGTGAGAGTGAGAGAGGGGTTTGATGGAAAAAAGACATAATCTCAGAGAATGCCTTCATGTAAAATCAACTGTTTCCTTTCTGTGTTTCTTCAGCATTAATCACAAGGAGAAAAATGCAGTGACTCAGATTCGAACGATCTTACGGCGGCCACAATGCAGAATATTTTAACATTCAAACCACCACTGTGTCATGCAAAGACCCGCGTTTAAAAACAGCAATAATTACAGTGACAGAGGAAGCTTTAGGAAGAGAAGCAGATACACAGCAGGAATATTACGTGAGCGACTGCAGACATGTGGGAATTCAGAATTAGCTGAATCTTTCAATTCGATATCACCAGACGCTGTGGTGGTTCCATCGAATACTGCATGTCGAAGACTGAGTTTGATAGATTTCTAGAAAAGAAAAGGTTCAGGGGATGGTGCGAGATATTGGTGCAATGTATGTTTCAATAACAATGTGTTATTAACAATGTGTTAATAACAGTCTCTTCACCAACTTCCCCAAACAAGGAAGTACACATTGCTACAGTCCGGCACATCACTCCAGTTCCTGGAACCAGAATCA
>NW_025153162.1:0-1407 GCF_004010195.1 Chiloscyllium plagiosum | reverse complement strand
CTTGCACTACATTCTGGAGGACGGTCGAGGTGACGTGGCTCCCCTGGTCAGAGTCAATAGCGCGGGGTAGCCCAAATCGTGGGATGATTTGTTCGAGTAGAATTTTGCTAACCTGAGTTGCTGTTGCCGTGGCAGTGGGGAAAGCTATCCACCCATCCTGTCAGGTGATCTACTATTACTAATAGCTACTTCAGGCGACCTATGGGGGGAGCTCAGTGTAATCTACCTGGACATACTCAAACGGCCTAGCGCGGGGTAGCCCAAACCGTGGGATGATTTGTTCGAGTAGAATTTTGCTAACCTGAGTTGCCGTTGCTGTGGCAGTGGGGAAAGCCTCCACCCATCCTGTCAGGTGATCTACTATTACTAATAGATACTTCAGGCGACCTATGGGGGGGAGCTCAGTGTAATCTACCTGGACATACTCAAACGGCCTACAGGCCGGACTCCTACCCCCTTGTCTTGCATGCTGCCGCAGCCCCCTTTTGTTAATCTTTCGACATGTTATGCAATCTCCTGTGACCTGCTTGGCTACCGTGTACAGACCAGGGTGAGCATATCGGCGCAGGAAAGCATCACACAGTGCCTGGACGCCCCAGTGACCCCCTTGGTGTAGACGGGCAATAATGTCCCGCGTCAACGGTCGATTTAGTAGCTGGCGGCCATCGGGTAAGGTCCACGTCCCTTCCCTATCCTTTGTACCCCGCAGAGACACAAGAAGAGTTTCTTCTTTGTCAGTAAACGTGGGCACTTCGGTAATTTTGGATATCTGTGGAATTCTTACCAGGCAGTTTATTACTTCCTTCCCCATCTTGGCCAATTTTGCCTGTTCATCTGCCAATTGATTCCCCAGGGTCTCTATTTTATCGTCTTTCTGGTGCCCTTTCACATGTACTACAGCAATCTCTTGTGGCAGCAACAAATCCGCCAAGATCATGGCTACCAGTTCCTCGTGGACCAACTCCTTTCCTCTGCTATTTATCATTCCCCTTTCCTTCCAGATCTTCCCAAAGGTATGTACTACCCAAAGGCATACTTAGAGTCAGTGTAGATTGTCCCGGCTATTCCCTTTAAATTCCTCAAAGCCCGGTGCAAGGCGTACAATTCGCATGTTTGTGCGGACCAGGCATTCGGTAGCCGTCCACTTTCCACTAATTCCCAACCAGTCTCACTAATGACTGCATAACCGTTGTGTCTTTTCCCATCTATCACTCGAGAGGACCCGTCAATGTACCACCGCCTTCCTGCATGTAAGGGGGTGTCCCTCAGATCTTCTCTCACTTTACTCTGGTCCTCTATTCTGTCTGAACAGCAGTGTTCCAGTTCCTCCTCCCCTTTCCCTTTCCAAAGAATGTCTGCCGGGTTCTGGCAGCTCCCGACTTCTATTCGGAGGTCTTCTCGGTCTAA
>NW_025153161.1:0-1407 GCF_004010195.1 Chiloscyllium plagiosum | reverse complement strand
ACTTCCAATTTTGGTGTTAATTGCAAACTTACTGACTGTACCTCCTATGTTCTTATCCAAATGATGAAACGTGGTGAACTCAGCACGAATCCTTGTGGTACTCCTCTAGTCACAGGCCTCCAGTCTGAAAAACAACCTTCCACCACCACCCTCTGTCTTCTACCCTTGAGCCAGTTCGGAATGCAAAAAAATGACTAGTTCTCTCTCTATTCCATGGGATCTAACCTTGCTAACCAGTCTCCCATAAGAAACCTTGTTGAATGCCTTCCTGAAGTCCATATAGACCATGTCTACTGCTCTGCCCTCATCAATCCTCTTTGTTACTTTTTCAAGAAACTCAAGCTCGTGAGACATGATTTCCAATGCACAAAGCCATGTTGACTATCCCTAATCAGTTCTTGCCTTTCCAAATATATGTAAATCCTGTCCCTCTGGATTCACTCGAACAACTTGCCCACCACTGCCGTCAGGCTCACAGATCTATAGTTTCTTCGCTTGTCTTTACTACCTGTCTTAAATAATGGCACCAGGTTAGCCAGCCTCCAGTCTTCTGGCACCTCAGCTGTGACTATCGATGATACAGTTATGTCAGCTAGGCGCTGTTGGACTTTGGCTCAATCTACCAATTTAAATTTACTTTCTTCTGTGTGTGAGCCAAGTCCTGCGTGTTCTTTTAAATGAAGCAATAGGAGAAGATATTCGGTCTCACACTCTTAATTTATTTTACACAGTAAGTGGACAAAGCATTCAGAGTTCGGGGTCTAAACCTCTTTGTCCCAAAAAACTACAAAGTGTGTCAGTTCAAAAAGTAAGACCTCGTTTTATCCCTGCCCCAGTCTTTTATACAATAAAAAACGTCATATAAACACTGAGGTGAAATTATCTTCTGATTGGGTGTTGGTCTGACTCCATTCCCCGCCTCCTCGCATTCATAGCTGTCCGACCCCACGTGACCTTCTTTTGCCCGCGAAATGGAGCATCACGTGACCTCCTCGACCCACTTCCGAGGCGCAAAACGGAACATCACGTGATCGCCCGCCCTCTTCCCGGGGCGCGAAACAGGACGTCACGTGACCGCCCCGCACTCTTCCGGGGCACGAAATGGGACGTCACGTGACCGCCCCGCACTCTTCCGGGGCGCGAAACGGGACGTCACGTGACCGCCCCGCACTCTTCCGGATGCAAGACGGGGACGTCACGTGACCACCCCCCTGCTTGGGTCACAGAGTCACCACAGGGTTTTGAGTGCTGAATCCATCCAGAGTCACAGCCAGCCTTCTGTTTTTAAAGTAAGGGATATATTTACAAATCCCCCTTTTGGTCTCATGAAAATGAGACCAACCAACCAGTTCTATACATCATATTCGCTCTGTGATCATATTCGCTCTCTGATGCATAGTCTTCCCT
>NW_025153160.1:0-1407 GCF_004010195.1 Chiloscyllium plagiosum | reverse complement strand
CATCCTGGTCCCTAGCACTTGGGAGGTAGCCCACTATCCTGGATTCCCGTTTGCGACCACAGAATCTCTGATCTGTCCCACTAACAATCGACCCTCCTATCTTTAACGTCCTGTTTACCTTTACCCTTTCCCGCTGTGTCCCAGAGCCAGTGGTAGTACCACCAACCTGGGTACTGCTACTTTCCCCTGAACGGTCATCTCCCCAACAATCCAAACTGGTCTACTTGTTTTCGAGAGGAATGGCCACAGGAGATTCCTGCACTCCCTGACTACTCCCTTTGCCATTGCTGGTGGTTGCCCATCGACTCTCAGCCTGGAACATGACAGGAAGCAAGGAACGATTGTTGGATTAAATTGTGTTTATTTAAATACAACAGGACTGACAGGTGAGGCTAATGAACTCAGGACGATGAACGTTGGACTGGAATATTACAGTCATTAAAGAAACGTAACTAGGGGCGTGTCTATGAATTTGTCAGTATCTCGGATGACTCTGAGTGCATCCTAGATTAAATTACCTACAGTATGTAAACAGGACCTTCAGTCCAACAAGTCCACACCGACCCACCGAAGAACAGCCCATCCAGACCCACTCCCTACACGCAACACCACGGGTCATTTAGCATGACCAATTCACATAACCTGCACATCCTTGAACTGTGTGAGGAAACCGCAGCACCCAGAGGAAACACATGCAGACACGGGGAGAATGTGCAAACTCCACACAGACAGTTGCCCGAGATAGGATTTGAACACTGGTCGTTGGTGCTCTGAGGCAGCAATGCTAACCCATGAGCCACTGTGTCGCCGAGCGGTTGCTCCCTAACATGGTCCATCAGGAGCTGAAGCTGGATGCAGTTTCCACATGTGTAGCCATCAGCTCCCTGAGTTCCCACATCCCACAAGAGGAACATGCGACTGTGCTAACTGCCATTTGGACTGCTGTAACAAGAAAGTTAAAATGACTTTACTTGAGTTTAACTGTACATTTTGCTGAGCTGGAGCTGTCCAAAGCCTCTCGTGTCAAAGACTTACTGCTTATTCTGCTACCAACGGCATGTCTCTCTACCCCTCCACATTTAATTTTCGTCAGGGAAGGAAGGAGATACGACATTGATGTAGCGTTCAGGCCTTCAGCACTCCTTGACACCTGGCCCCTGACTAGCTGCTCCCCAGTGCAGGTCGCTGCTTGGCCTTGGAGGGTGTCTTGCTGAGGTCTTCCTTCTGGTAGTTGAGACTATGTCGATGCAGATCCTCACCCTGACAGGCAATCCGTGTTATCGCAGTCCTCTCGTACTATCTGTCTATTAGTATCGCGTTTATGTATACCTTGAATCCCTCGATTGCATTCCAAACTGTGACTCACTCCATAGTGAGAGAGCTGATGTTCTTGTGAATACAGGGCTA
>NW_025153159.1:0-1407 GCF_004010195.1 Chiloscyllium plagiosum | reverse complement strand
TCAGATGCGGGTGTTATTGTCAAGATCAGTACTCATTGTCATCCTCAATTGCCCTGGAGAAGGTTGTGGTGAGCAACTTTCTTGAAGTGTTGCTGTACTTGAGATATAGGTATTTTCACACTATTGTTAGAAAAGGCTTTTCATGATTTTAAGTCAGCATTAATGAAGGGTTGATGTTAATTATCTAAGGTCAGGATGTTCTGTGACATAGAAGGGGGCTTGGGATAATGCTGTACCCACACACTTGATGTTCCCATCCTTCTCAATTCACAGATTCACACAGCACAGAAAACGCCCTTTGGTCCATCAAGTCTGTACTGATATAACTACCACTAAGAGTGCACTAATCCCAATTTCCTGCACTTGTCCTATATCTTTGACTGTGATGATATTTGATATGCTCATCCAAATATCTTTTAAAGGTTGTAAGGTTTCTGACCTCCACTACCTTGCCAGGCAGTGCATTCCAGATTCCCACCACCCTCTGAGTGAAAAGGGTTTTTCCTGAAATCTCCTCTGAATCTCTGGCCCCTTACTCTAAAATTATGCCCCCTCATGACTGATCTCTCAACCAAGGGGAACAGCGGCTCTATGTTTACCCTGTCCATTCCCCGCATTGCATTACACACCTCAATCCCGTCCCCCTTCAGTCTTCTCTGCTCAAAAGAAAACAATCTAAGCTTATCTAGTCTCTCCTTAGAGCTCAATTTGTCCATACCAGGCAACGTCCTGATGAACTTCCATCTAGATGGTGAAGATTTGAGGTTTGAAGTGAATCGTTGAAAAAGACTTGTCAAGTTGCTACAAAGTTAAAAATCACACAAACCAAGTTATAGTCCAACAGGTTTAATTGGGAGCACTAGCTGATGAAGGAGCAGTGCTCCGAAAGCAAGTGCTTCCAATTAAACCTGTTGGACTATAACCTGGTGTTGTGTGATTTTTAACTTTGTACACCACAATCCAACACCAGCATCTCCAATCAACTTGCTGCAGTGAGTTTAGTAAATGGTGCACAGTGCAGTGACAGTGCACCAGGGGGTGAAAGGAATAGATGCTTAAAGTGCACTTTAATATCTTTAATATTGACACAGTGCATGCTTAAATGTATGGTGGAAAATAACATTTGTAGCACAGCACTGAACAGAGAGAAGAACTGTTGGACCAAATTATTCACTTTTTTGCTCGCTCCATTAAATAGAAACTCTAGCAAATTTTATATAAGTACAATTTTTGTCAATAATCTAGTTTTTAATAATCAGTGATAAAACATAATTAATCCTTTATTCAGTTTCTCCAAAACCTTTTTACTCACCCTTGTCCATGAAAGAAGCATTTGCCAATTGATTTTTTTTTTCTAATCTAATCTTCTCTTACCTCAATATTTATCAACAAGTTATTTATGTGAGG
>NW_025153158.1:0-1407 GCF_004010195.1 Chiloscyllium plagiosum | reverse complement strand
TCCATCTCAGTGCCAATTTCTGAAGTTCAAATTCCCTCTCTGTCTTCCCTTCCTCTCTCGCCTTTCCTCTCTCTGCTTTTAATTGTAATTCAAGCTGTTTCATTTCTGTTGCCCTTTCCTTCTCTTTTGCCTCTAACTCAAGCTGCTCATTTTCAATTGAATCTTAGCCATCTCCAAAGATTCTGATGGTGTTTCCAGCAAATTTAAATGCTGAGCTATAGCTGTAGTTATATCTCTTTTCCTCACAGAAGGAGGCAGCTCCAACTCCAGTTTGTCTGCTAATTCCAGCAGCTTGGCCTTTATCATCTTTGGTAAAATACTCAAAGTCATTTCTTCCACCCCCAGAAAATTCTTGGTGACTGAAAGAGCCATTGCTATCCCAAGCACTGGTTTCAACACCCAGAACAAAAGACATTAACACCTGCCACTCGCTTCATTTGACTTCAACAAACCTACACGTAATTTAGCACTACCGAACAAATCCCACATAGAGCCCTATATTTGTTATGGACCAGGCCATGCCCCCTCAAACCACTTCAAGAAAGTAGCCTGGACCCTAACTTTGCTAGTTGTTTTAAACAGATGTATTGTGGATATTCCAGGAGTGATGCAGCTGGTCAAACCACTTCGTTTTAAACAAAACAGAATTTATTTACAAAATTACTGAATGAAATACAAACAAAAGAGAGCAGCATATAGAATAACTTAACCTATCAGAAAACCCAACAGATTAACCCAATTTAATACTGCTGTTCCAAATAATTGTTCCAAATAATTGTAACAATCCCCATAAACACCCCTTGGCACAAAAGGTAAAATCAAACACACGGTCTTACAGGAGAGATGTCAGAGGGAGGAGGATCAACATGGACTGCTTTTTTGCTTCCAGCAGCTTCACAATTGACTGGCCGCTTTCAGTGAACAGTTGAGTGTGTAGTGTTGTAAAAGCACAGCAGGTCAGGCAGCATCCAATGAGCAGGAGAATCAACGTTTCAGGCATAAGCCCTTTATCATTCCTGATGGAGGGCTTATGCCCAAAATGTCGATTCTCCTGCTACTCGGATGCTGCCTGACCTGCTGTGCTTTTTCCAGCACCACACTCTTGACTCTGACCTTCAACATTTGCAGTCCTCACTTTCTTCTGTTTTCAGGGAACAGCCACATTGCTAAAAGTCAAACCAAACCAGAGTAAAGCTGAGCTGAGAGAACTGGCTACTCCCCGTTCATTGTACAGGCTTTTTTTTAAAAAACTTGAAATCCTTTTGCTTGAGGCAGTATCTGTTTGCTATAATCAAACTGGTCCGAAAACCCTTCCAATCTAGACCTTTCCCAATCACTGCTTTTACAACTTGTCTGAAAAAAAAATGCCAAGGACAACATAACCTTGTTAAATGAGCAGCATCATTA
>NW_025153157.1:0-1407 GCF_004010195.1 Chiloscyllium plagiosum | reverse complement strand
TAAATCCTATCCCTCAGTACCCTTTCCATTACTATTGACTATTCGACAACTCCATCGATCTGCGTGACCATCTTCAGGGAACAATCCTTATGAATATCCAAATCTCTGTATATACCATCTTTTCCCAGGACATTTCCATTTACTATATATTTCACATTTGAACTGGATTTTCCAAAATGCAACAACTCGCCTTTGATCAGATTGAACTCAATCCTCCATTTCTCTGCGCAACTCTCCAATCAATCTATATTCGGCTGCATTCTCTAACAGTCCCCTTAACTATCTGCTGCTCCTCCAATCTCAGTGACATCTGCAAAATTGCTCATCGGACCACCTGTACCTGCCTCCAGATTATATGTGTTATGCGTATCACAAGCAACAGTGGTCCCAACACGGATCCCTGTGGAACACCACTAGTCACAAGTCTCCATTGAGAGAATCTCCCTTCCACTAATACTCCCCTGCTGCCCAGCCAGTTCTCTATCCATCACGTTTGTACACACTGTTTTCCAGGCGACTTCACTTTCTCCAACAGCCTATTATTGGGAACTTTATTAAACGCCTTATTGAAGTTAATGTAAATGATATCTACAGCCCTTCCCTCATCAATCAACTTTGAAACCTCGTCAAATAATTCTATTAAAGTTAGTTCGACATGCCCTTTCCTGCAGAAAACCTCAGCAATGTGGTTACTGAGGGGGGAAAAAGCAGAAGAAAGGAAAGAGTTCGTCTCTGTTCAAAAGAAAGAGGTACTGTGCACACCAGAAAATTTAAGAAAAATAAAATTTGCCTAAAAGTGAGGAAACTAAGGTAACTAAATTATAGCGTATTAGTTAGATTATTAGCATGGACTGGATAACTTACGGACATAAGCAGGGAATTAATATTAAATGGTAATGCACTTGCTTGAACACTGTGTCAATAGAATGCCTCAAGGAACCCAATTCCATTCTGTGCTAACAAGTCGATGAGCAGAGAATGGTTGAGGGGAGAGACAGAGATATTACGATGTATCTTGATGCTTAAACACAAATGGTATTGCATGTCTTGGAGAAGAAAAACAGTTCTAATTGTTTAAGGGGAAATTAAACATCGAGGAGAAATGATGGGACATAATGAGTAGACGTCTAAAAATAATTGCTTTCATTTTAGTTTAGAGTTTAATGAAGGATCCAGCGTAATCATCGATAAGTTGCTGATCTGAACTACTTTACGTTCGGCGAGATTAGGGACTACAAGTGCAAATAAAACCTTTTAAAAGAAATGTCCAGCTGTCAGTAGAAGAGGCAGTTTTTCCCGAATTGGATTCCCGAACTTTGTCACAGGGAATTAGACTCCTTGACTGAAGTCAAAACCAGAAATTCCTGGAAAAGTTCAGCAGATATGGCAGCATCTGTGCACATAAAA
>NW_025153156.1:0-1406 GCF_004010195.1 Chiloscyllium plagiosum | reverse complement strand
GTGAACGAGAGGGTGATGTAAAAGATGCGAATTAAGGGAAAGGCGTTCTCTCTATTGAGTGCAAGATAAAGAAGATACAACCACACAACGTCATAGCCATACTAGGAGAGAGAATGTATGAAAATGGAGAACAGTCATAATGGGGTCAGGCTGTGAAGTTATCGAATTGAATATTAACTCCTACAGGCTGTAACGTACCAAAGTGTAAAGTGAGGTGTTATTCGAGCTTGGGTTGTGCTTCACTGGAACATTGCAGCAGCTAAGGACCGAAATGTTAGCATGAGAGCAAGGTAGGTTATTGAAATGGGAAGCAATGAGAGGGTCAGGTTTATTCCTACAAACAGAGTGGGAGTGTTCCTCAAAGCAGTTTCTGTTTAGTCTCCCCGGTGTGAAGGATACTGCACTGTGAACAGCAATGACAGGATTTTTTCAATTAGATTAGATTCAGCCCAACAAGTCCATACCGTTCCTCTGAAGAGTAACCCAAGCAGACCCATTTCGCTCTAATAGATCTAACACTATGGGCAATTTAGCGTGGCCAATTCACCAGCCGTGCACATCTTTGGGCTATGTGAGGAAAACGGAGCACCCGGAGGAAACCCACGAAGCCACAGGGAGAGCGTGCAAACTCCACACAGTCGCCCGAGTACCTGGTGCTCTGAGGCAGCAGTGCGAACCACTGAGCCACCGTGCCAGCCTCCAACTGTGTGGAGACTGATTTGAAACAGTACAAGTGAATGAGTGTGCAGATACAATGTGGGAGATAGGTCAGTCACAGCATATGGCCCTGTCCACTGTCGTTAGGGGATTCCTGGTTTGAAGGAAAAGCGCTCACGTCGGAGGCAGCTCACTGGAATGTGGCATCATCAAACAGAATCGTCAGAGACGGAGAAACTTGGAGAAATGAGTCACCCTCCGCTGATCATGTGTTCAGCCACATGCAGAAGTTCCATCTGAATGATTGAAAAGAACCACACATTAAATGGAGGAGTTCTGACTCACATCTGGTCAGAAGCGTGATGTGGATAGAAACCCAGAGGAAGGTCAGTGGGTATACATGAGCAGACGTTCAAGTAGATATCCCATAATGCTCAGCAATTATTTGTTTCTGCTCAAAAAGAAGGACTTGATGAGGAGATGAACCACCCATGGTTGACTAAAGCTCTCAAGGATACTATTCAATCACAAATTGATGAGCATTGATATCGGGCCAGATTTAGGATCTTTATTTCAGGGACTACTGGCAGATGCTAGGCATGAATTTCAGCTGTGCTTCCTGAATTATCCCAGAAACCCCTGCCATTGCTGTTCCATCCTCTTCCCTGCTCGTCTCCCCTTCCTGATTCCAGGTTCTCCCTTTCCAATTACAAAGTATATTCTCTCACATTATTGTCCCTACCCACATC
>NW_025153155.1:0-1406 GCF_004010195.1 Chiloscyllium plagiosum | reverse complement strand
GTGAGGGGGGAGAGATATGATAGAGAACTAAGGAGCAACTTGTTCACTCAGAGGATGGTACATGAATGGAATGAACTGTCAGAGGAAGTGGTTGAGGCTGATACAATTGCAACATTTAAAATGCAGCGAGAAAGGGTATGTGAATGGGAAGGTTTGGAGGGAGATGGGCCAAGTGCTGGCAAAAGAGACTAGAATAGGTTAGGATATCTGGTCGGCATCGACGGTGTAGTGGACAGCAAAGAGTGTTTCCTCATTTTACAACAGGATCTTGACCAGATGGGCCAATGGACTGAGAAGTGGCAGATGGAGTTTAATTCAGATAAATGCGATGTGCTGCCTTTTGAGAAAGCAAATCTTAGCAGGACTTCTACACTTAATGGTAAGGTCCTAGGGTGTGTTGCTGAACAGAGACCTAGGAATTCATAGCTCCTCGAAAGTGGAGTTGCAGGTAGATAGGATAGTGAAGAAGGCGTTTTGTATGCTTTCTTTTATTGGTCAGAGTACCAAGTACAGGAGTTGGGAGGTCATGTTGCGGCTGTACAGGGCATGGATTAGGTCACTCTTGGCATATTGCGTGCAATTCTGGTCCCCTTCCTATCGGAAAGATGTTGTGAAACTTGAAAGGGTTCAGAAAAGATTTACAAGGAAGTTGCCAGGGTTAGAGGATTTGAGCCACATGGAGAGGCTGAATAGGCTGGGGCTGTTTTCCTTGGAGGATCAGAGACTGAGGGGTGACCTTATCAAGGTTTATAAAATCGTGAGGGGCAAGAATAGGATAAATAGACAAAGTCTTTTCCTCAGTGTAGAGGAACCAGAACGAGAGGGCATTGGTTTAGTGTGAGAGGGGAAAGATATGAAAGAGACGTAAGGGGCAACTTGTTCACTCAGAGGATGGTACATGAATGGAATAAACTGTCAGAGGAAGTGGTGGAGACTGGTACAATTGCAACATTTAAAATTCAGCTCGATGGGTATATGAATGGGAAGGTTTCGAGGGAGGTGGGCCAAGTGCTTGAAAAAGAGACGAGAGTAGGTTCGGATATCTGGTCGGCATAGACGGGTTGGACCAAAGGGTCTGTTTCCATGCTGTACGTCTCTTTGACTGTATGACTCCGCGATTTTGTGACTCACTCCTTGTTATCTGTTATTCTGTATGTAAACCACCCTGAACCCCTCGATTAGATTCCAGGCTGTAACTCACTCCTGGGTATCTGGTTTGCCGTATATAAACCACCCTGAACCCCTCGATTAGATTCCAGTCTGTCCCTCACTCCTGGGTACCTCATATGCTGTATGTAAATCACCCGAATCCCTCGATTAGATTCCAGCCTGTCCCTCACTCCTGGGTACCTCATATACTGTATGTAAACCCGAAACACCTCAATTAGATTCCAGTCTGGAACTCA
>NW_025153154.1:0-1406 GCF_004010195.1 Chiloscyllium plagiosum | reverse complement strand
CATCTGGCTTCCTTCCTCGCTGCCGGCCAACCATCTTAAAGTGTCATGTGTTGCACAGAACATGGAGCCACGAGGAACATCATGATCCGTCTATGAGTGCAGTCTCTGCCCCATTGGTTATTCCGGTTGGAGCATCAATGACACCCTCCTATTCCTGTATAAGTGTCTTGAGGGGCTGAATGGCCTCCTCCTGGTTCCATAGATCAGGTTCAAAGGTCTGATTGGGCTCTGACTGTTCCTGTTTAACAGTTCAATGTACTGACCAGAGCCCTCCTCTTCCTGGGGAACAGGTAGCACGATTGTTCAGTCATTTCGATGGGCTGAATGGCTTCCACATATCCGTGTAACCAGCTGGAAATTCTGAATGAGCTCCTCTTTTAACTGTGGAAATGTGCAGTATCTGGCCATGCTGTTACATGAATGTTACCGGCACTTTAACTGCTCAAACCTGACTGCTGTCGAGGTCTTGATGCACATGGACACAGAGACTGGTTCAGGAGCTGAGGAGGGACAAAATGTTCTGAACATTGTGTGATCTTCAGTGATCACCCCGCCTCTGATCTCATGATGGATGGGGCGTGCCAGGGGTGCGGGTGTGTGGATGTCGATGAAGGAGCTGAAGATGTTTGTACTGAGGACATTAACCTGATGATCTCCTGAAGAGATGATCCGGGACTGCGAGGATTGTCAGCCACCGCCCACAACCATCTTCCTTTGAGCTCTGAAAGACCCCAACCAGTGGGAAGTTACCCCTGATTCCCATTAAGCTCAAATAAGTAAGTGGTCCCGATGACATTCTCAGTCAAATACTGCCTTGATATCAAGGCCATTCATAGAACATAGAAAATTACAGCGCAGTATAGGCCCTTTGGCCCTCGATGTTGCGCCGATCCAAGCTCACCCAACCTACACGAGCCCACTATCCTCCATATACCTATTCAATGCCCGTTTAAATGCCCATAAAGATGTAAGTCCACCACTGCTACAGGCAGGGCATTCCATGAACCCACAACTCGCTGAGTAAAGAACCTACCCCTAACATCTGTCCTATAGCTACCACCCCTTAATTTAAAGCTATGCCCCCTCATAATAGCTGACTCCATACGTGGAAAAACGTTCTCATGGTCAACCCAATCTAAACCCATAATCATCTTGTACACCTCTATCAAGTCAACCCTAAACCTTCTTTTCTCCAATGTAAACAGCCCCAAGTGCCTCAGCCTTTCCTCATACGATCTTCCTACCATACCAGGCAACATCCTGGTAAACCTCCTCTGCACCCGTTCCAGTGCCTCCACATCCTTCCTATAGCATGGCAACGAAAACTGCACACAATACTCCAGATGCGGCCGCACCAGAGTCTTACACAACTGCAACATGACTTCAGGACTCCGGAACTCAATTCC
>NW_025153153.1:0-1406 GCF_004010195.1 Chiloscyllium plagiosum | reverse complement strand
GGATAACAGTATTCTTCTCAGGTTGGCAGCCGGGGACAAGTGGTGATCCAGAATGCTCAGTGTTGGAATCATAGCTTTTTACTTGTTACATTAACAATCCAGATGAGGGAATGGAGGGCATTCTGGCTAGGTTTTCAGACGATACAAAGACAGGCAGATGGACACGTCGTACTGATGAAGCGGAGAGGCTAACCAAGGATTTGGACAGGTAAAGAGATCGTCAGATGCATTCCAACGTTGGAAAGTGTGAAGTCATGCATGTTGGCACGAAGAATAGAGGCATGGTCTATTTTCTAAATGGCGAGAAAATTCAGAAATCTGAAGTGCAAAGGGACTTGGGAGTTCTAGTACAGGGTTCTCTCAGGGTCAGCTTTCAGGTTGAGGCAGTAGTTAGGAGGGCAATTGCAATTATGATTGGGAGCATTTACTACGAGAAGAATTGAATATAAGAACTGACTGTATACGGCTCTGGTCAGACCACATTTGGAGTATTGTGTTCATTTTTGAGCTCCACACCTCAGGAAGGATATACTGGTCCTGGAGCGTGTTCAGAAGATTTTCACGAGAATGGTCATAGGAATGAAAAAGCTTATTGCATGAGGAATGTTTGAGTACTCTAGGTCTATACTTGATGAATTTTGAAAGGATGAGAGAGAATGTAATTGAAATAGACAGAATACTGAATGATCTGGAGAGAGTGGATGTTGATAAGATGTTTGCATTGGACTAGGATCTGAGGTCACAGCCTGAGATGAAAGCGATCACCGTTTAGAACAGTGAGAAGGAGAAAGTAATTGAACCATAGAATGGTGAATCTTTGAAATTTATTGCCACAGAAGGCTGTGGGGGCAGGTCGTTGAGTATATTTGAGATGGAGATAGATAGTTTTTGATTATCCAGGGGATGAAGGGTTACGGGGAGAAAGATGGAGAATGGGTTAAAGAAACCTATCAGTGATGATTGAATGACGGAGCAGACCCGATGGGCTAACTGTCCTAATTTATGCTCCAACGTCTTATAATCTTCTGGTCTAAACCTTAAGGAGGCACGTTGCATCTCTGAGAAAACTGATTCATGTTCTTCATGAAGGTCAGAAGCTGTTGGGAATAGTTAACTGTTTTAGAATGAAGATACTGTGGCTACTGTCGAGGTGATGGATAATATGACGTTCAGTGCAGGATCACACACCAACTGCATTGTATTAATGTCGGGAGAGTTTATTCAAAACTTGGACCGCTCCGTCTCTCTCAATGGGGAGTAGGAGTTGCGGTGGGTGGGCGTAATGTCCGCCCAAGCACTTAAACTATCCTGAATCATGCATCCTGAGTGAAATAGCAGACATGGAATTTATCACCTTCCCATTGTCTGTTTCAAATATAAGGAGTGATTGTCCATCCCTCTCAGGG
>NW_025153152.1:0-1406 GCF_004010195.1 Chiloscyllium plagiosum | reverse complement strand
TGTCACATGTAGACAGGGTGGTTAAGAAGGTGCTGAGCACACTTGCCTTCATTGCTCAGACCTTTGAGTACAAGAGATGGGACGTTATTTTGGATGTTGGGGAGGCCTTTTCTGGAATTCTGTGTCCAGTTCTGGTCATGCTGATATCGGGAGGACATTATGTAGTTGGAGCGGATTCAGAAGAGATTTACCAGGATATTGATGGGAATGGATAGTTTGAATTATAAGCAGAGGCTGGATAGGCTGCGACTTCTTTCACTGGCGTGCAGGAGGCTGAGGAGTGACATTATTAGACGTTTCTCAAATCATAGAGGGGTGGTATCAGTAATGTGAACAGCAGGTGTCCTTTCCAGGAAGGGACACGATTCAAGACTGGGTACATACCTTTTAAGGTGACAGCAGAATGGCTTTAAAAAGGCGTTTGGGATTTTTTTTATTTTTGTTCAGACAATGGTTTATGTGTGGAATGAACTATCAGAGGAAGTGGTAATTGTGAATCAAATTACAATTTTAGGGTGACACCGTGGCTCAGTAATTAGCACTGCTGCCAGGGCCCCAGGTTCGATTCCAGCTTTGGACAACTGTCTCTGTGGGACTTGCACATTCTCCCAGTGTCTGCATGGGTTTCTTCCAGGGGCTCCAGTTTCCTCCCTAATGAGAGAGCAGCCCTATGGTCTGTTAGGACAATGCTGCCTTTACCTTTTACACAGTGATGCCACTGTGTCCCTGGGGTGGGGAGAGGGAATGCTGAAGGTGGTGGATGGGACACCACTCAGGCACAATGCTTTGTCCTGGAGGATGTTCACTTTCTTCAATAGTGTTGGGGGCTGCACTGATGCAGGCAAGTGGCGAATGTTCCAACACAATCCTGATGTGTGCCTTATAGAGAGCAAAGAGACATTGGGGAATCAGGGGTTTGGGGAAACTGAGGTTGCTCTCCTTGTAGCAAAGGCTATTGAGAGGAGCTGTGACAGAGGGGTTTAGAAAAGTTACACGTTATAATAATAAACCTTATACCCATCAGCTCATTATACAAGGATTACAGGACACACATTAAAGGTCTGGGAAGATTCAAAGGAGAACTTTTATCCAGCAAATGGGATTCAGATGGAATATACAATACTCTCATACAATGCAAATATCCAGGTCCTGATTAATTGCCTAATACAATCAGAGTTAGGTGTTACAATGACGGAGATTACCATCTGAATGTCCACCTGTAGTATCCTGTAATACAACTTTATAAAATCCATCACTGTCAGTTCAGGTTAGAAACTCACACCATCCCCTCCTACTGGCCCAGGATGACTGGAGACATTACCCCTTGTGGAGGTCAGCAGTCAGTTCAGGTGGAAATCTATGTGGGTTTCTCGGAGTTTCCATCTTGGAATTTCATGTGACTGAAC